>NC_057804.1:123412147-123422701 GCF_018294505.1 Triticum aestivum
ATTCGCTTCGCCAAAGCCGCCCTCCCCGCTGCGCCGATACGTCGGTGCCGCGGTTCGGCAATCCTCTCGCTCCCGCAGTACGCTCTCGTAGACTGCCATCCTCTAGCCGCGCCGCCACCTCTGGCTACGTTCTTATGGAGGCGCACGGTGGTCAGCACCGCCACCGTTGGCGACTTTCGTGTGGAGACGCACGGCGGTCAGCTTATCCCACGGTACGCGCATTCTAGACTGAGGCCCCGTTCATGTCGGTGTAGTGCTGAATGTTAGCTGATAGACGCTGTTAATCGCACTGTTTGCCGAAGTAGTTTACTGTCAATATGCTCTGCTTAAGAAGCTTCCTTGCCCTGTTCTGCACACGATCTGTTTAGCTGAGATGGCATGCCAAGGCCGATTAGTTGCTAAAATATCCTGCCATATATTTATTGTGACGTAGATTGCCATGGTCTAGTAGCCCATCTGTTAGCTGAAATAGCTCTACACCATTTTATACTCGATCTTTGTTGCTCTGATGGCCTTCGATAATTCGATGGTTGTGTGCTCGGCCTCATTTATTGCTGAAACAGCCTGCCATAATTTGGCACTCAAATATGTTTGCTGAATTAGCTTTACATATATTTCGTTACTTAGATCTGCTCGTCCAAATATCTTGCCATAGCTTTAGACATCGACCTAGGTATTTTTTCTGGACTTCATAAAAAAGCATATATGTTTTTCCTGTAATATCTAGTAGAAGAACTAATTTGTATGTCTAACAGATGGATATGTCTTGGATAACTTCTGCTCGAAGATTCTCCGCTGTATATGTCGAGGGGGTTGAAAACTTCATGAACTTTATCAGAGCTGAGTACGGTGGTCCGAAATCAGATGTGCTCTGCCCGTGTAGCAGTTGTATGAATTCAGTTACAAGACCCCAGTCAACTGTGCAAAATCATCTACACTTGTATGGGATGTCGGTCACATATACTAGGTGGGTTCATCATGGTGAAGTTGTGAACGTCAATGTTATTGACTACGTGGAAGCAACAGATCACCATCTTGATCTGCCTGATGCTCAGGTGGAAGAGGAGGAGGAGGTGGTGGTGGCGGAGCCAGTGAGTTTGACCAACATTGACACAATGCTACGAAATGCTCGTGCATTCCGTGAACTTTCACCTGCAGAAGAAAAACGGTGGGCCCGCATGTTGGAACAGTGCAACGTTGCTGTCACCCCAGGAAATAAGCTGTCAGTATTCTCAACTATGGTCACCTTTCTTCAGGTGAAGACATCTGAGCGGATGACCAACAAATCATTCAATGCGATGTTGGCTGCTTTCCGCGAATCTTTCCCAGATGCGTCTGAGCTGCCACACACCTACAGTAAAATGAAGAATTTCCTTCGTGCAGTTGGAATTGGATATGATATGATCCATGTTTGTAAGAATAATTGTGGTCTGTACCGGAAGGATTATGCCAACTTAAGTGAATGCCCGAAATGCAAATCATCAAGATGGAAAGATGGCGATGCTGTGAAGAGGATTCCTCATAATGTTCCGAGACATTTTCCAATTACACCAAGATTGGAGAGGTTGTTTCATGATGTTGAAACAAGAGAGGATGTACTGTGGCATTCTAGGAAGCAGGAGTACAGAGATCAGAATGTAATGAGCCATCCATCTCATGGTAGTGAGTGGAAAAGCTTCAATGATAAACACAAAGAGTTTGTTGCTGACCCGAGAAACATTAGACTTGGCTTAGCTTCAGATGGATTTAACCCATTTGGCCACCAGAGTGCCACATATAGCATCTGGCCAGTGCTTGTTATCCCTTACAACATGCCTCCAAATGTCTGCACCAAAGAATCAAACTACATGATGGCCTTGCTCATCCCAGGTCCAAAAAGTCCTAGAAAGGATTTTGATTTGTTCATGGAGCCTCTTGTGGAGGAACTTCAACAGCTATGGAAGGGTGTTCTCACTCGAGACCTATGTAGCAGCCCACCAGCTGATTTCTTTCTGTGTGCTGTTATAATTTGGTGCATCCATGATTATCCAGCTTTGGGCACTATGTCAGGGCGAATGACACATGGTTACAATGCATGTGTTCGCTGTGACACGCCGCTGTCATACGCAATACTTAGCAAGATCTGTTAAATTGGACACCGCCATTTCCTTGCCAAGGACAAGCCGCATCCTAGAAAATACTGAAGACATGTGTTCAATGCAAAGCATGAAAACTGTGATGCGCCAAAGAGGCTCACCGCCGATGAGTTGCAAGTGGAATTAGAGAAGGTCAGACATATTACACCAAGAAACCATCCTGGTAATGGTAGCGGGAAAACGAAGCGTGGCGGGGTAGAAGAGAGATTATTCTTTACCCACAGGTCCACTTTGTGGGACTTGGAATATTGGAAAGATTTGGATCTGCGGCATAATCTTGATGTGATGCACATCGAGAAAAATATATGTGACACCATTATCGGCACACTTCTTAATATTGAAGACAAGACGAAAGATACCTTAAAATCTAGGATTGATTTGACATACCTGGGTATCAGAAAGGATTTGCAGGTGCAAGATGAAGGTAAACCACGGGATATGGCACCTGCTGTGTACTTCTTAGACAAGGTAAAAACAAAAGAATTCTGCGAGGTCCTATCACGTGTGAGATTCCCACATGGATTTGCTTCCAACCCTGAAAGGAGAGTCAGTGCAGATGGAAACAAGGTACAAGGGTTGAAAACTCATGACTGCCACATCCTACTTCAAAGGGTTTTACCTATTATCCTTAGAGGATTGGGCCGCCCTGACTTATACAGAGCAGTTGCAGAGTTGGGACAATTCTTCAGCGAACTCTGCAGTAGGAATATCAGGATAGATGCTTTGGAGCGTCTTAGAGACAAGATGTCAACTATCCTATGTGACCTTGAGAAGATATATCCTCCAGCCTTATTTGATGTGATGGTGCATTTGGCTGTTCATCTACCTGATGAGGCACTACTTAGAGGTCCAGTATAGTATGGCTGGATGTACCCTATTGAAAGGCGGCTAGGCACTTTCAAGGACTATGTTAGGAACAGAGCTAGACCCGAGGGTTCCATTGCAGAGGCTTACATTGCTATAGAAGCGTTGACATTCTGCTCAAAATACATTGAAATAGCTGACCAGCTTAGCAAAGAGGTGGGTGAAGACAATCCCGGGCTCAATGTTTTCGATTATTCTGTTCGAGTTACAGGGAAGAGTCGACAAGAGGACAAACCTAAAGATTTGGACAAAATGGTTTGGTATGTGTTGAATAACTATCCTGAGATACTACCTTATATCAAGTAAGTGCTGTACTGCAGCTTATACATCGTAATCTACTAAACTTGCAGCACATTCTTATATATTTAGATGTTTGACACGATCACTATGTTGTGCATCATCTACAAAGAGGATTTATTACCGTAAAATTCAAAAAAACATTGACAAACTAGTTATGGCAGGATTTGCGAAATGGTTCAAGAACCATGCAAGCTTTTGAAGTGCACTGTCAGTTTTTTTAATATATTGAGTACATAAGATGATCAGCTTGTCTATTCTCTAACCATAGGTTAAGAAGATGCGGGAGGATGGGCAGGCAGTTGATGATGCCCTTTACTCACTAGCAATGGGTCCTGATACTCGGGTAAGACATTATGAATCTTGCGTTGTTGGAGATGTGCGCCACAACACCCTTGCACAAGACGAAGGCGGGAAGACACAAAACAGTGCCATCATGAGCACGGATACGTATGACAAAGAGACAACTGAAATGTATGCTAACATAACAGACATTGTCCAGTTGCAGTATATCTCCAGTTTTTAGGATCATCGGTGTGTGGTTCTGTTGTGTTGTTGTTGGTATAACCTGCTTTCCAGGATCGCAAAACCCAGAGCTGATGATTATTTCAAATCCATCAATGCCAAGGCGGCGTACCAGACCAACGAGCCTTTTATTTTGGCAAATCAAGCAACACAGATATTTTTCTTGGGAGACACATTTGCACGTAGAGATGACTGGAGAGTATTGCAAAGGTTTGAGCAGAGGAATTCGTTTAATGAAGTTGCACAACAAGATGATGCTTACACTGCTCCTGATGTACAAGATAACACAAATGTTCCTAATATCTTTGAGAACCATCACGTCAATGACGCCGGCGAAAAGATTGCCTGTCGTGCTGTGGACATACAAGAGTTGATCAAGAAGAAGCCAACGTTCAAGGACGTTGAGGACGAAGAAGAAGATGACACCATGGGGAATTATGATTCAGACTGATACACATGGCGAAGATGTTGACGCTGTTGCTGCGGATGATGATTACATTGCTTTTGTCATATTTGCCTGTCAAAAGACATTTTTTATCTACTATGTGAAATTGTGTTTGCTATGACAACTGAAACCTGATGAACATGTTGTTTAGTATTTTTCTGTGAGAACATCACTGGTTATGTATGCTGATTTGTGTTTGGTGATTGTATGACAACTAAAACATGATGACATTGTTGTTTAGTTGTACTCATATTTGGATGTGAAACTTGAATTTGATGACATAGTTTGCTATTGGAATGCAATTTGCTCGACGTCTTCGAATGAGAACAAAGCTGACCCGACAGGGCCTCCGCTATTTATATATTTATATGAGCAAAAGGGGATACCTCCTGATTTCCGTTAATAGAAATCATTAGATGTTCACAACACTACGCCCAGCCTACTACACAGGTTTCATTCATTACTAGTTTCAGAAAAGTGCTCATGTCGTAGCCACTGAATACATCACGAGTGCTACATACACTGCAAATAAAGAGACAATCATCCTACAGAGCATGTCGATTTTGCCCATTATCTTCACAAGCTCTTTCATCTCCTCATTGCTATCAAGGCCATTCAACAGCTGTTGCTTGGCCATGATCAGAGGAACTGCATCTTTAACCTTCTGCTCTGCATCTTCCTCTTCTGTCGTTCCTTCAGTTACTTGTCTGACACCCCAACCTGCTGGTATTGGGATTCCTTGGCTAACCAAATAATCAGCATAGTTGCATTCCCCCACATCAGCACTTCCCAGAAATACAAATCACACGAATCTTCCCTTTTCTGCACAAATCAAATTGGTAGATCATCAACCAAACTATTAAAAAAATCAGCAACTGAAAGCAGCAGAACAACACTTAAACATATTATTACCCCATGATTCGGGCATTTGTAGAAGACTCAGCCAGGGTTGCGGATTGTGGTTGAGACGCGACGGATGACTCTGCGTGATTTGCAGTAGTGGCACCACACCAACGGCAGTGGGTTGCGATGAGCAATGGGCTGCGGTGCACATGCCGGCGAGGGTGTGATGAGACCCACAGGCGATGGTACGGGTGGCGACTTGGCGCACATCTGGTTGTTGCCTGCTGAAGAGCAGGTGGACGAGCAGCCAGCGGACATGGTTGCTGCGGCCAGAGCTTCTGATGCTAGGCAGAGTAAGTAGAGAAGAGGAGAAGCGAATGTTGGATATGTCAGTTTCATTACTTGCAGATTAGCATAGCACCATATATAGTAATACTCTAGGTTTGGATTCGAACCAGCTACAGGAGCACATCTTTCTTTTTTCTAAAACTCGGCAATGTCTCTTTACTGGTACACTAGCTTGTTCTGTACGCCTTCCCAAGTCTTTGATTTTCTTTCCCTTTTTTTGCGAGGAAGGAAGGAGGACAAAATTGAGAGTTCCTAGGACTCGAACCCAAGACCTCTCGGCTGAAAACCAAGGGTGCTAGTCACTTATGTGGCGAACGTTCCGTGTGAGGAGGACGGCACACGAACGCATTTTCCTCGCAGTTTTCTTCCTATATATAAAAAAGTATGCTACTTGGTGTCCACTTAGTCAACAAACGATTGTGCCAACCTTGACCGTTGGATTGACATTCAACGTCTGTCGCGTTTCTTCAGTCTCTTCTTCCTCGAGCCGCCAAAGCCAAACCGGCGCCGGCAGGACCGCCTGCTCCCGCCTCCCATGGCTAGCTATGATCTTCCCCGGCTCCTGTTCGTTCTCGTGCGAGGCCTCACCATCGTCATCCGCCTTGGTTCGCTTGCTGCGGTGCCACCCTCCGGTGTTGTCAACATGGTCAAAGAGGAATAAGGAGATGACTGTACATGGTGAGGATGACAGTAGGGACCCAGAGCGCGCAGTAATTTTGTTTTTTTGGGACGGAGAAGGGTATCAACTGGGTTATGCGGGACCCGTGGCCCGTCTAGCCCAGGCTTTTATTTCATATGGTTAGCACATGACCAGCCCAGTTTGTTTTTTTCCTTTCTGAAAATGGCTAGCCAGCTATTTTGTTTTTGTAGAATAACCAACATAGGCCTACTTGCTTTTCTATGCCCTGCTGGGCCGGAAATCTTTCAAGACGAGGAGGGATGAATTTTGCCCAGAAAATGGGCTATAAGTAATAAGAAATGGGCTATAAGTAATAATAAATGGGCTGTAAAATGAAACAAAAATAGCAATTAGGCAATTAGTTCCAAAATATTGTTTTCTTTTGGATTTTAATATACTAAATTTCATTGTTTTTGTGCGGGTAAAATTTCATTGAATTTAAATTAAGGTATATTTAGATTTAAAATTAATTTGAATCTAGCTAGAAATTTTGGGCTGTATGCTGTTTGGGACAGATTTGGAGGCTGACTTGTGGGTCTACTAGGTGGACGTGTACTTTGGCTTTGTCAACTTAGTCCTCAAATGATTCTAGCAGCAGTGACCGTTGGATGTTAATCCAACGGCCGTGCTGCTTCTTCAATATCTGATCTTCTTGCTCCAGCCGCCCAAACCAGCTCCGGTGGGACTGCCTGCTCCCACCTCCCGTGGCCGGCTATGCTGCCGCACAGGCCGCACCGCCACACCCTACTTCATTGCTGGCCAGGCCATTCCTTTACTCACCCACACCTCCTATTATTTTCTGGCGATGGCAGCCGGACCAGTAAACCCTCATACTCCCCACCGCGTGGGCAACCATTGTCGAGTCTTCCCCGGCTCCGTGTCGTTCCCTTCCTAGGCCTCGCCGTCGTCCACCGCCATGGTGCTCTCAGCGCGGCCTGGTCAACTTGGTCAACGAACGACATCCATCGGCCGTGGACTGTACGCGCAAAATAATGATTCCTCTACCTGACAGCTGGGACCCACCGGAAGGGCCTCAGTATTTCATGAAAAAAACGTTCCCCCTGCTGACATGTCGGACCCACCAGCTATATCTTCGCACGCAAGGAAGTGCCTCCTTATTACGCACAAAAATATGAATACCCCCTGCTAGCTGGGACCCACCATAGTGGCAGGCTGACTTGTGGGCCAACTAAGTTGACAGGGACGGAGGGCTTTGTCAACTTAGTCAATATGAATGATTCTAGCTCCAGTGACCGTACGATGTCCATCCAATGGCCGTAGTGCTTCTTCAACCTCTGGTCTTCTTGCTCCAGCCGCCCAAAGCAGCGCCGGTCGTGCCGCATGCTCTTGCCTCCCGTGGCCGGCTGTGCTGCCGCGGAGGCCTCACCGCCCCCTACTATTCCCACCGCTGGCCAGGCCCTATGGCGACGGCAGCCTCACACCGCAGTCGAACCTGTGAACCCTCGTACTCCTCTCCGCGCGGGCTTCCGCTGCCGCGTCTTCCCCGGCTCCGCGTCGTCCCCTTCCCAGGCCTCACCGTCGTCCACCGCCGTGGTGCTCTCCACGCGGCGTGGTCAACATGGTCAAGGAACGACTTCCATTGGAAGAGTACTGTACGTGGAGAGGCTGACAGCTGGGTCCACGGCCATAGCCCAGTTTTTTTGTGATTTGCCAAGTAAGTCGCTTTGTCAGGCCTGTTGGGCTGCAAATCTTTCAAGACGATGAGGGCTTTCATTCAGCTGGCCGAGAAAATGGCCCATCAGTAATGAGAAACGGGTTGTACATTTTTAAAACACATGAAACTGGCAATTAGTTTCAAATATCTTTTTTTTTATTTCAAGATTTTAAATTACATTAATTTTTATGCGTGTTGAATTTGTTGGATTTTATGTTGATATACATTTATTTTTAAAATCAGTTTGAATGTGAGTCGAAATTTCGGGATTAAAAACAGTTTGGACCGCACCGAAATATGCAAAATTCGTATAATTTTTTTACCGTGGCCGCAATATGGGCTGTAATGCTAACAAAAAGAATATGGGCTCCAAAAAAACCTTAAGAATTAGCAAATGGGCTGAAAATTATTAGAAATAATGGAAGATGGGTTGTATGCTGTTTTCCACATATTTGAGGCTTTCCTAAAAAAGGTTGATGCACAAGCAGTGACTGTTGGATGTCCATCCAACGGCCGTCGTCCTTCTTCAATCTCTGCTCTTCCTGCTCTAGCCGCTCAAACTAGCGCCGGTGGGACTGCCTGCTCCCTCCTCCCCGCGGCCGGCTATGCTGCCGCGCAGGCCTCACCGCCCCACCGTACTCCCATCGTTGGCCTAGCCATCCCTCTACTCACCCACACCTGCTGTTATTCTCCGGCGATGGCAGACGAACCAGCAAACCCTCGTACAGTCGTACTCCCCTCTGCGTGGGAAACAACTGCCGAGTCTTCCCTGCCTCTGTGTCATTCACTTCCTAGGCCTCGCCGTCGTCCACCGCCCTGGTGTTCTCGGCGCGGCCTGGTCAACATGGTCAACGACCGACATGCATCTGAAGTGGACTGTACGTGGAGAGGCCGACAGCTGGGTCCACGGACGCACGCAAGGAAATGCCTCCTTATTATGCGCAAAATAATGATTCCTCCACCTGACATTAGGGACCCACCGAAAGGGCCTCTGTATTTCGCGAAAAAAACGTTACCGCCGCTGACAGCTCGGACCCACTAGCTATATCTTTGCACGCAAGGAAGTGCCTCCTTATTACGCACAAAAAAATGAATACTCCCCCTGTTAGCTGGGACCCAGTATAGTGGCAGGCTAACTTGTGGGCCTACTAAGTTGACGGGGATGGAGGGCTTTGTCAACTTAGTCAATATGCACGATTCTAGCTCCAGTGATCGTACGATGTTCATCCAACGACCGTAGTGCTTCTTCAACCTCTGGTCTTCTTGCTCCAGCCGCCCAAACCAGCGCCGGTCGTGCCTCGTGCTCATGCCTCCCGTGGCCGGCTGCGATGTGGCAGAGGCCTCAACGCCCCCTACTACTCCCACCGCTGGCCAGGCCATCCCTCTACTCACCCACACCCCCTGTTACTCTGCGGCGACGACAGCCTCACACCACAGCGAACCAGTGAACCCTCGTACTCCTCTACGCATGGGCATCCACTTCCGCGTCTTCCCCGGCTCCGCATCGTCCCCTTACTAGGCCTCGCCGTCGTCCACTGCCCTGGTGCTCTCGGCGCGGTGTGGTTAATATGGTCAAGGAACGGCTTCCATCGGACATGGACTCTACGTGGAGAGGCTGACAGCTGGGTCCACGACCGCAGCAAGGAAGTGCCTCCTTATTACGTGCAAAATAATTATTCCTCCACCTGACAGCAGGGACCCACCGGACGGGCCACCGTATTTCGCGCAAAAAAAACATTTGCCCCTGACTGCTGGAACCCACCAGCTACATCTTCGCACGCAAGGAAGTGCCTGACAGTCGGGACCCACTTGGTCGAAGCGTATGTACCGTTGTCATTCTGGTCGTGAATGTGTACGTACATACTGGTCGATGTAGAGGCGCGCACGTGTCGTAGTAGAGGCGCGCACATGTCGTAGTAGAAGCGCGCACGTAGCATGTACACGTACGTATAACGGCCAGGGTGCAAGAAAGAAAATACGGCCACGTATGTGTACATAAGGGCGGGGTCTGAACGCCTACTCGCGCATACGTACGGCCAGGGCTCGTGTACATGGCTGGGTCGGAACGGAGAAACAATGTCGTCGTCGTGTTCATGGGGAGGCAACGAAATGCGTCGTGTTCATGGGGAGGCAACGGAATGCGTCGTGTTCATCGGGAGGGCTTGGACGGAACAGGTGATGGAAACGAGGCCTGGCATACCGCAGAACGGAGGAAACGGCCTTGTGTTCGACCGGCCACGTTCGAAACGGGATCCTGTTCACCGGGAGGGGTCTGGCGTACCACAAAACGGAAGAAATGGACCCCCTACGGTCGAAACGGGGGTCCTATTGATCGGGAGGGGTGTGGCGTACCGCAAAACAGATGAAACGGACTTGTGTTGGAGCGCTACGGTCGAAACGGGGGTCCTGTTCATCGGGAGGGTGTGGCGTACCGCAAAACGAGACTCCACGGGATACTGTTCATCTCCACCGTCGACCTCCTCCAGCCTTCACGGGCTCCTGTTCATCCAGCCTCCACGGGCTCCTGTTCATGCAGCCTCCACCGGCTCCTGATCATCCAGCCTCCACCGCGCGCTACTCCACCGGCTACTGTTCAACCACCGCTCCACCATCTACTGTTCATCCAGCCCTCCACACCATGGGGTCATGTTCAACAACCCCTCCACGGGCACCCCTCCATCGTCTACTGTTCATCCAGCCCTCCACACCATGGGGTCCTGTTCAACCACCCCTCCATGGGCAC
>NC_057804.1:123722939-123842519 GCF_018294505.1 Triticum aestivum
TCCCATCGCTGGCCTAGCCATCCCTCTACTCACCCACACCTGCTATTATTCTCCAGCGACGGCAGACGAACCAGTAAACCCTCGTACAGTCGTACTCCCCTCCGCGTGGGAAGAAAAAACAACGGCCGAGTCTTCCCTGCCTCCGTGTCGTTCCCTCATAGGCCTCGCCGTCGTCCACCGCCTTGGTGCTCTCGGCGTGGCATGGTCAGCATGGTCAACGACCGACATGCATCTGAAGTGGACTGTACGTGGAGAGGCTGACAGCTGGGTCCACGGCCGCACGCAAGGAAATGCCTCCTTATTATGCGCAAAATAATGATTTCCTCCACCTGACATCTCGGACCCATTGAAACGGCCTCTGTATTTCGCGAAAAAATGTTACAGCCGCTGACAGCTCAGACCCACCACCTATATCTTCGCACGCAAGGAAGTGCCTCCTTATTACGCACAAAAAAATGAATACTCCCCCTGCTAGCTAGGACCCAGTATAGTGGGCCTACTAAGTTGACTGGGACGAAGGGCTTTGTCAACTTAGTCAATATGCATGATTCTAGCTCGACTGACCGTACAATGTCCATCCAACGGCCGTAGTGCTTCTTCAACCTCTGGTCTTCTTGCTCCAGCCACCCAAAGCAGCGCCGGTCGTGCCGCCTGCTCCTACCTCCCGTGGCCGGCTGTGCTGCCGTGGAGGCCTCACCGCTCCAATATGTGACACCCCAAAATTTTAATCTTGTTTTGTTAATTAAAATTTTGCCATGAATCTTAAACTTTTAATTTCTGGATTTTTTTTTGATTTCAGAACCATCCTTTCCTTTATTTTTATGGAGTTTTGCCCCTAATGAGAACCTGCCAATTATTTTATAAGACTTTTATACCCTCTCAAGAAAACTTTTCTTTTATCAGAAGAATTAATTACATAATTTATTTGCCTAATCTTTATATTCTTGAAAAAATGGTTTTCCTTGGTTTTATGGTCCTATTTGAACTACAACCATTTGATAAATTCATTCAAAATTACAACCAAGAATTTAGAGATGTCATGTGATGCTTCTAAACCACTTTTGTGCAAAAATATATTTCATTCCTTGGATATTTTGAGCTCTACATCAAATTTTCAAATCTGGTCCAGTGGGATTTTTGCACTACAAACTATTTAAATTTCTTTAAAACTTCTACGAAAATTAGGGGAGGTCAGTAGGAGCATGTTATTCATCTGTACACAGAAACCCAGGAGATTGGACCCATTAAGAGATTTTTGGTCCATGCATTGATGCCTTTTACCTTCTGTCCAGAACTGAAGATTTGCAAAACTTGCACTAGCAAGATTCTTCTTTTGCCCTAATGACCTTACCACCCTCTCATCCTTCTAAAGAGACCCCACTCTGGAAGATTTGACCACTCCAAGAACTGCCTAGGTGCCTATGGCATTTTGTCAAACACCTTGAGTGCATGAACAACTTTGACATGACTTTTGTCATTGCACTGTGATCTTGCACCTCTGGAAAAACTAACCTGTCCACTAAGCCTCTAGATGACTTTAACCTAGGTCTGTTAAACCCCAACCTCACCCGAGACCTCTATCATGTCCTGGAATTTTGTCGAGCACGTCCCGTGCATTCTCTGGGCGCGAGCAGAGCACGCGTTTTGCACGTGCCGCGCCCGAGCCGCCGCGTCGCGCCCTGGGTTTTGCCCGCTCTGCAGAACCGCGCCACTCACTCGACTACTCACCGCATCACGCCAAGCAGCCCCTGGTGCCCTACATCACCGCCGTCAGAACCCCTTGGCGGCACGCCGGCGTCCGTAGTGCGTCTCTGCCACGGTCGGTGCCGCCCAAGCCACAGCCGCGCGCCAGCTGCCCCTTGAGCAGTCCAGGCTTATCCTCTCGCTCGTATGCTAGCACTCGTCGATGCCACGACGCCCTGCCGCAACAGAGAGGCGGTTCGCCGGCGATTTTATCCACCGCCACGGGTAACTGCCTTGACTCGCCTATTTAAGGAGCCCCGCACCTCTCCGAGCCCGAAGGCAGCCTCAGGCCACTCCACTCGCGCTCCCCTAGCTCGCAATCGACCAGGAGAGGCCGTCTTTACTGACTCCGGCCAGTTCGGCCACCGCCGCCTCCCGGCTCTGTTCGGCACAACACGAACCTCCCCGGCCCTCCCAACACCACCAAATGACTCCACTTCGATATGCGGAGCCGCCCAGCTACTCAAACCCGACCGGGAGCCACCGTAGTTCAAGCGCCCAAAACTCACGAAGCCACCGGCCGCCGGCGACTCCCTCCATCCCCAACTGACTGACGACCACCGCGAGGACCGCACTGGAGCCACGGATCCATCCCCACCCTTAGTGTCTCGAATGGTGCCGCCGTTCACCGGCGAGCGTCGCCGAAGTTCCGCCTCCGCTCGGGGCAGAAGAAGAGGAGGGAGAGGACTGGTTAAACCTGACCAGTGGGCCCGCTGGACCCACTGTCAGTGACCCACGCGCCGTCCATGCTGGATTAAGTGGAAGCGTAAATCCAAAATACGCCTTCGACGTGGTCAGTAATCGAAACGTTTTTCTTTTTCTGTTTAATTAAAAAAACAGATTTTGACCACAACTTTGACTGCCTATAACTTTTTAATTATAACTCCAAATGAGTTGATTCTTTTTCCTTCCTTCCTCAAATTTTGTCTAGTTTATTTTAAGATTTATTTCAAAAAATATCAGACAACTTTTTGCTACTGTTTTTGAAACTACATATTGATTCAAAAATATTTTGAATAGGATTTTTGGAGAGAGGAGAAAGCTTTCAAAAGTTTTGGAGTGCACCCTGCCTTTCCACACCATGAAGGCAAGCATTCTGAACCCTGGCATAATATTTTGCATGCATTGTTTGACACGATTATGACACCACCTCAATACGTGGAACTCGTTACTTTATGTGGTGATGTGATCGTTTGCATAAATGCTTATTTGAAACTTCCTTGTTGTTGGAAATGGACATGTTTGTGATAATGATCATCCTCGTATGCCGTTCGTGCCTACCGGAAGGAAAACGGGAAAGTCTCTGTCTTGGGTAGACCCAAGCTTGTCCCTAGTTCCTCGTCGAGATGAGTGTGTCCGGCATGGCATGAGGGGTATGATGAGTGGTGATTCTGTTTGTTGGATGAAATATATTCGTTATGCTAATCATGCAGGGAATACTTAAAACCTCCTGAGTCGACCATAGATCGAGTCTTGTTCCAGTAACCCCTATACTTGTTTCGTACTACCACTTGTTCCTATAACAAGTAGGGTACGGTTCAGTAAGTCGTCAACCCCTTTCTAGCACACACCGTACAGAGAGGCCATGGTGGAAGATTTCGGTTGTAGCCGGTAGGCAGGCCACCTAGTCCGGGGGCATGGGTGTTTCCGGTTGAGACCGAGAGGGGAGGCCACCCCTTAGAGCGCGCGATATAAATTTGATCCCATGCTACGCGAGGTTGTAGCCTCCCCACTTAGAGTTTTGCTTAACAAGTGTCGTGGGTGATTCCAGACACCGGTGAGTTAAGTTGGTGTGTGCAAGTCAGGTGTGTTTCAATTAAAAGACCATAGACGGAATTAGTCCCGATGGACTAAAGGAATCTGTTACTCGTGGGTAAAGAGTACACCCTCTGCAGAGATTAAATCTATTCGAATAGCCGTGTCCATGGTTAAGGATTACAGTCTGGGATGGGTCAATTGTCGGTCTTAGTGTCGGTCTTCGCAGGAGAAATTGCTTAATCAGAACATGGATCATGACTTGTGACTTGTGCTGATTATGATTAGGATTATTATTATTATGGACTAATCCATTATATTATTTATTATCCCTGGGACGGTTCTACCTCCTGGATATTCATTGTGATTATTTACTTTATAAGCCCTTTATGTGGTGTCGCTGAGACACCCGACTGTGGCATTGCTTATTATTTACTTACTTTATAAGCCCTTTATGTGGTATCGCTGAGATGCCCGACTGTGGCATTGCTTGTTATTTATTTACCTTATAAAGCCCTTTATGTGGTGTCTCTAAGACGCCCGACTGTGGCACTGCTTGTTATTTATTTACTTTATAAGCCCTTTATGTGGTGTCGCTGAGACGCCCGACTGTGGCATTGCTTGTTATTTATTTACCTTACAAAGCCCTTTATGTGGTGTCACTAAGACGCCTGACTGTGGCATTGCTTGTATTTATTTCCTTTATAAGCCCTTTATGTGGTGTCGCACAGACGCCCGACTGTGGCATTTTATTTTCACTCCATTATTGCATATTCATGTTGCACATAAATAACCTGCTTGAATGCATAAAAGATGCTTAGTTATGACTGACGATGTGATCATAGAATATGTCAGTGCATGATTATCATTTATATTATCCCAGTGTTCATAATGTTTGCGAGTACATTCAAAGTACTCACTGGCTTGTCCCTGGCTATTGTCTTGGCCAGATTTCTTGCTTGGATAGGAGCGTTGCGACGACAGCCCCGGAAACTAAGCAACGGTGATAGCAGCCTCGCGAAGATAGGAGTTAACCTGGTCAGCTGTTCCTGTGGGAAATGTAGTCCCATAGACACTAATGATTCACAAACCGCTTCCGCCATCGACCACTAGAAACCAATTGTTGTACTCACAGCCCCGAATGGTCTTGTACTACATAATTTGTATTTTTGCTTGGAATTTCTGTATCAAGTTGGTGCCTCATTATCTAACAGTAATCATGGGGCTGGTGAGCACAATGGCCATTTTCTAGAAATTAATACCCGGAAAACCGGTCGTGACAAACTTGGTATCAGAGCCAGGCTGACCATTGGCTGACCCTATCTTAGCCAGGTCAATAAACTTAGGCAAACCAACCCACCAGACCTTAACTGAACCCCAACCAAGCTTCTCATGCAAGATAGCCACATAGTGACCCGACACCTTTTTGCAGTCGGTGCCTAACCTATCAGCCTAGCCTGTCGATCACGCGCTAGTGACCGACACCAAAATTGTCCCATCCGCAAGCGTGCGAAAGAAGACTCCATCCTCTTTTCCTATAAAAAGGGCATGCTAGCCCCAACCCAACACAATACAGCCGCTACCCCCAAACCGAGCCATAATGCCTGGCCCCGTCGTGCACAATGAGACCACAACAACCAACCTTGGAGGCTTTGTGACCATACTCGCAAACCTCACCCGCCGTGCTTTTGCATTAGAGGAGCCTCCAGAATATGTTGTGTACGAAGGGCCCATGAGCGGTTAGAGCCGTTAATTCTGGGCCACTCTGCACATCTACGGTAGGGGTCTAGCGCCCGAGCGCCCCTACAGGTTCACCGGAAGGACAACTTCCTTTGAGCCACAAGCCATCCAACTAGCTGCTCGAGAGGCTATAGTTCAACTCCGGCACTTGTCGCCCAGAGTTAACTGTCGCTCGTTCCACTACTACCCCAGACATGAAGGGTATGGTAGACCACCCCAAGTTGCCAACGAAGATCACGAGACAGATCCTGCATTGTTGCACCTAGTGCGCTATGTAGGATCACTAGAGGAACTGGTCGATCAAATCACCATTGATCTGATCGCAGCTCGTGGAGAGCTGGTTCGTCGAGCCCCGGTGAGAGAAGAGAATGAACCCGACGCCGACAACCCAGTCGTGCTATTCGGACACCCGATCGAGTCCCTGAGGTCTGCCCCAGCCGTCGGCCAAGGTGCTTTGATGACCCCAGGAGTGCTTCGTCGCCTCTTGGGAGCACACTCCAACGGGATTGTGGCTAAGAATCCCTGAGATGGTCATCATCGCTACCCCGAGCCTGCAGCCCCTCAACCCCCTCCAGCTAATCCCGACAGTGAGACCCGAGGAGAAGCCTCGACATCCACAAGGCACGCCCACTTGGATATAAACGAGGTAGACTAAGTCACTCGAGTGGTGTCGAGTCTCAATGTATCCTCGCTTTGTAATCCTGTGATCTCATAAATAAATGCAGCCTGTCGTCGTGCCTCTGTTTTAAATAGTAGCCTTGCATGGATATGTCAGCATGCGGTATAAATTTCTATCCCAGGCACGGTTACCAAAAACCACCTCGACGACCCCCACAGTGATATGTCACTTTAGTGAGATGTGTGTATCTGTGGCTTGACCCCAACCCTTGGAGCTGAGCTGGCAAATTCGTTACCTTTCACCATGGTAAAATGACCCAGCTCCCGTGCTATAAAAAAAGGCCACCGCGTGACCTTGCCAAGCACCCCTCACCTTGTGCACCATCCTCACAACCATTTCTTGCCATGCCGAGCCCTAGTATTTATCTGAGAACCCCAGATGCAACCCCAGGTAGTTTTGTCAAAATATTGTGGGATTTCACCTGCAGTACCATGGGTTCTACCGAGCCACCCCAGTACGAGCTGTTCAAATCTAGAATCACCCCTTCCACCTCGAGATATTGGGCAGCAGCGCACATCCCTCCAGTAAACTAAAACCAAGACCCAACGGTGGTCTCATTCGTGGGGAAATCTACGCCATCCCCACATATGGCCATAGAAGCTGCTGCGTACGAAGCGCTTGCTCGCCATCGATTCGCGGTACCCTATGCCAGCGACCGAGGGTATTATTACTTCCCGAGTCGCGCGGCACCCGGAGAAGTAGCATCTTTTCCCAGTGGACGAATTGAGGGAGACCTAGTATAGGCCAACCTTGTCTAGTATGTCATCGCTCAAGAGCATTTAACCCAACGTGTGATGGGTTATCTCCAGCCTCGCGGATTTGAATCCTCAGATTGCCATCGGCAGACCACTGAGGCCCGACCAGGAGAGACGCATTCATCGACTGGTTAATCCACTTTCCCCGATAGAAGAGGAGTGCGTCCCAGTACCAGAGACGTTTTCTTGGGACCCCGTCCAGTTACCGTTTCCATTTTAGACGTCACTGCTGTGTTTATTATTGCAACTTTTATTTATGTGTTGTAACTTATGCGTGGTACCCTGAGTTTGTGCGACGAGTCAATTATTTGGTTTCTACTAATATGAGTAGTTTATGTTGCGGTCTAAATTTCACTGATTTCTCTCGCGAAAAATCCTGAAGTAAGATTTCTTTTCACAGAGCTGTTGCATCGTATGCCTTCTCACGACATGGAGTTTTTATTCACGCAGCACCATGGCAGCAGACTCACAACCACAATCACTCCAACACATACACTGCTTGCAAAACCTTACAACCGTGTTGCATCTAAGTGAACACCACCTGACAACAGTTAGCACGCGACACACCAAAACTACTCCTCGTGATCACCGCCACCGCGGAGAGCCAACACCCGAGCGGCAGCATTGCGACGATCATCAAGGATCATCGCACACAGGAGCACGGAAAGCCCCAACACTGCTGCCAGCCCTCCGCACACCAGGATCACGTACCAGTCCGGCACCACCTCCGCCATTAGAGCCTCGCCTCGAGCTTCGGCAAACGGAAACAAAGGAGAAGGAAGGAGAAGGAGGAACGAGGCCCGGTGTGAGGAAGAAGAAAGGAGCACCCCGGTCGTTTTATAGCTCGAGATCGGTGTACGGTGGGCGAGGTCCACCAGCGCCGCTCGTCGCCCGACCGCGGTGTTCGGAGGCGAATCCGCGAGCAGTGCCGACGGCGCTCTGGCCCGCGAGGTGAGTGCATGCTGCAACGGCAGCTAGCTCGCCGCGGACTACCGTAGTACGGCCTAGATGCCCTACGCGCTAGGCGTCGCCGGTGGAGGAAGCGCGGGAAAGCGCGTGGGAGAGAGGAAGAAGAGAGAGCCAGAGGAAGAAGAATAGGCTGACAGTGGGCCCCGGGTCCACCTATCAGCCATAGGGAGCACTGTGCTCTCGGGTACGACCAGCGTATTTTTAAATTTAGAATTTATTCTAAATTTATATCCAGCATAGAAATCTCTCGTTTTTGCCCCTAACCGTAGGTTTTTCCATGCAACGCCATTGTTCCACACTGTAGTTTTACACCACTTATTGCCCTCCCACTGTAGCCGCTTTTTACCGCTTAAGTAAAGTAATTGTTTCAATTTGGTAAAAGTAATATCTTTAGAAACAACCCTTGGCAAATCTCGAGGACGAGAATTTTTTTAAGGGGGGTAGTGTTGTGACACCCCAAAATTTTAATCTTGTTTTGTTAATTAAATTTTTGCCATGAATCTTAAACTTTTAATTTCTAGAATTTCTTTTGATTTCAGAACCATCCTTTCCTTTATTTTTATGGAGTTTTGCCCCTAATGAGAACCTGCCAATTATTTTATTAGACTTGTTTACCCTCTCAAGGAAACTTTTCTTTTATCAGAAGAATTAATTACATAATTAATTAGCCTAATCTTTATTTTCTTGAAAAAATGGTTTTCCTTGGTTTTATGGTCCTATTTGAACTACAACCATTTGATAAATTCATTCAAAATTCCAACCCAGAATTTGGAGATGTCATGTGATGCTTCTAAACCACTTTTGTGCAAAAATATATTTCATTCCTTGGATATTTTGAGCTCTACATCAAATTTTCAAATCTGGTCCAGTGGGCATTTTTGCACTACAACCTATTTAAATATTTCTTTAAAACTTCTACCAAAATTAGGGGAGGTCAGTAGGAGCATGTTATTCATCTTTATGCAAAAACCCTTTGTTGCCCTTTGGAAAAATTCAGTCAATCAACCTCATTTTCATTCTTGTCCAACTTGATGGTTTGTACAACAACCATATTTTTGCTTGCTCTTTGGCCCTTGATTCTTTCCCCTGCTTGTATACTACCCTACAAAACCCCTATGTCCAGGAGATTGGACCCATTAAGAGATTTTTGGTCCATGCATTGATGCCTTTTACCTTCTGTCCAGAATTGAAGATTTGCAAAACTTGCACTAGCAAGATTCTTCTTTTGCCCTAATGACCTTACCACCCTCTCATCCTTCTAAAGAGACCCCACTCTGGAAGATTTGACCACTCCAAGAACTGCCTAGGTGCCTATGGCATTTTGTCAAACACCTTGAGTGCATGAACAGCTTTGACATGACTTTTGTCATTGCACTATGATCTTGCACCTCTGGAAAAACTAACTTGTCCACTAAGCCTCTAGATGACTTTAACCTAGGTCTGTTAAACCCCAACCTCACCCGAGACCTCTAGCATGCCCTGGCATTTTGTCGAGCACGTCCCGTGCGTGCTCTGGGCGCGAGCAGAGCACACGTTTTGCACGTGCCTTGCCCGAGCCGCCGCGTCGCGCCCCTGGGTTTTGCCCGCTCTGCAGAACCGCGCCACTCACTCAACTACTCACCGCATCACGCCAAGCAGCCCCTGGTGCCCTACAGCACCGCTGTCAGAGCCCCTTGGCGGCACGCCAGCGTCCGCAGCGTGTCTCTGCCACGGTCGGTGCCGCCCAAGCCACAGTCGCGCGCAAGCTGCCCCTTGAGCAGTCCAGGCTTATCCTCACGCTCGTCTGCTAGCACTCGTCGATGCCACGACGCCCTACCGCAACAGAGAGGCGGTTCACTGGCGGTTTTAACCACCGCCGTGGGTAACCGCCTTGACTCGCCTATTTAAGGAGCCCCGCACCTGTCCGAGCACGGAGGCAGCCTCAGGCCACTCCACTAGCGCTCCCCTAGCTCGCAATCGACCAGGAGAGGCCGTCTTCCCCGACTCCGGCCAGTTCGGCCACCGCCGCCTCCTGGCTCCGTTCGGCACAACCCGAACCACCCCGGCCCTCCCAACGCCACCAAACGACTCCACTTCTACTTGTAGAGCCACCCAGCTACTCAAACCCGACCGGGAGCCACCGTAGTTCAAGCGCCCAAAACTCCCGAAGCCACCGGCCGTCGCGAAGCTCGCCGCTGGCGACTCCCTCCATCCCCACCTGACTGACGACCACCGGGAGGACCGCACGGGAATCGCGGATCCATCCCCACCCTCAGTGTCTCGAACGGTGCCGCCGTTCGCCGGCGAGCGTCGCCGGAGTTCCGCCTCCGCTCGGGGCAGAAGAAGAGGAGGGAGAGGACTGGTCAAACCTGACCAGTGGGCCCGCTGGACCCACTGTCAGTGACCCACGTGCCGTCCACGCTGGAGTAAGTGGAAGCGTAAATCCAAAATACACCTTCGACGTGGTCAGTAATCCAAACGTTTTTCTTTTTCTGTTTAATTTAAGAAAACAGATTTTGACCACAATTTGACTGCCTATAACTTTTTAATTATAACTCCAAATGAGTTGATTCTTTTTCCTACCTTCCTAAAATTTTGTCTAGTTTATTTTAAGATTTATTTCAAAAAATTTCAGACAACTTTTTGGTACTGTTTTTGAAACTACATATTGATTCAAAAATATTTTGAATAGGATTTTTGGAGAGAGGAGAAAGCTTTCAAAAGTTTTGGAGTGCACCCTGCCTTTCCACACCATGAAGGCAAGCATTCTGAACCCTGGCATAATATTTTGCATGCATTGTTTGACACAATTATGACACCACCTCAATACGTGGAACTCGTTATTTTATGTGGTGATGTGATTGTTTGCATAAATGCTTATTTGAAACTTCCTTGCTGTTGGAAATGGACATGTTTGTGATAATGATCATCCTCGTATGCCGTTCGTGCACACCGGAAGGAAAATGGGAAAGTCTCTGTCTTGGGTAGACCCGAGCTTGTCCCTAGTTCCTCGTCGAGACGAGTGTGTCCGGCATGGCATGAGGGGTATGATGAGTGGTGATTCTGTCTGTTGGATGAAATATATTCGTTATGCTAATCATGCAGGGAATACTTAAAACCTCCTGAGTCGACCATAGATCGAGTCTTGTTCCAGTAACCCCTATACTTGTTTCGTACTACCACTTGTCCCTACAACAAGTAGGGTACATTTCAGTACGTCGTCAACCCATTTCTAGCACACACCGTACAGAGAGGCCATGGTGGAAGATACCGGTTGTAGCCGGTAGGCAGGCCACCTGGTCTGGGGGCATGGGTGTTTCCGGTTGGGACCGAGAGGGGAGGCCACCCCTTAGAGTGCGCGATATAAATTTGATCCCATGCTACGCGAGGTTGTATCCTCCCCACTCAGAGTTTTGCTTAACAAGTGTCGTGGGTGATTCCAGGCAGCGGTGAGTTAAGCTGGTGTGTGCAAGTCAGGTGTGTTTTCAATTAAAAGACCGTAGACGGAATTAGTCCTGATGGTCTAAAGGAATCCGTTACTCGTGGGTAAAGAGTACACCCTCTGCAGACATTAAATCTATTCGAATAGCCGTGTCCATGGTTAAGGATTACAGTCTGGGATGGGTCAAGTGTCGGTCTTAGTGTCAGTCTTCGGAGGAGAAATTGCTTAATCAGAACATGGATCATGACTTGTGACTTGTGCTGATTATGATTAGGATTATTATTATTATGGACTAACCCATTATATTATTGAGTATCCTTGGGACAGTTCTACCTCCTGGATATTCATTGTGATTATTTACTTTATAAGCCCTTTTGGTGTCGCTGAGACGCCCGACTGTGGCATTGCTTGTTATTTATTTACTTTATAAGCCCTTTATGTGGTGTCGGTGAGATGCCCGACTGTGGCATTGCTTGTTATTTATTTACTTTATAAGCCCTTTATGTGGTGTCGCTGAGACGCTCGACTGTGGCATTGCTTGTTATTTATTTACCTTATAAAGCCCTTTATGTGGTGTTGCTAAGACGCCCGACTGTGGCGTTGCTTGTTATTTATTTACTTTATAAGCCCTTTATGTGGTGTCGCTGAGATGCCCGACTGTGGCATTGCTTGTTATTTATTTACCTTATAAAGCCCTTTATGTGGTGTCGCTAAGACGCCCGACTGTGGCATTGCTTGTATTTATTTCCTTTATAAGCCCTTTATGTGGTGTCGCACAGACGCTCGACTGTGGCATTTTATTTTCACTCCATTATTGCATATTCATGTTGCACATAAATAACCTGCTTGCATGCATAAAAGATGTTTAGTTGTGACTGACAATGTGATCATAGAATATGTCAGTGAATGATTATCATTTATATTATCCCAATGTTCATAATGTTTGCGAGTACATTCAAAGTACTCACTGGCTTGTCCCTGGCTATTGTCTTGGCCAGATTTCCGGCTTGGAGAGGAGCGTTGCGACGACAGCCCCGGAAACTAAGCAACGGTGATAGCAGCCTCGCGAAGATAGGAGTTAACCTGGTCAGCTGTTCCTGTGGGAAATGGAGTGCCATAGACACCGATGATTCACAAACCGCTTCCACCATCGACCACTAGATACCAATTGTTGTACTCACAGGCCCGAATGGTCTTGTACTACATATTTTGTATTTTTGCTTGGAATTTCTGTATCAAGTTGGTGCCTCATCAGCTAACAGTAATCCTGGGGCTGGTGAGCACAACGGCCATTTTTCTGGAAATTAATACCCGGAAAACCGGTCGTGACACCATACTACTCCCACCGCTGGTCAGGCCATCCCTCCACTCCACTCACCCACGCCCCCTATTATTCTGCGGTGACGGCAGCAAAGCTGAACCAGTGAACCCTCGTACTCCTCTCCGCGTGGGCATCCACTGCCGCATCTTCCCCGGCTCCGCGTCGTCCCCTTCCTAGGCCTCGCCGTCGTCCACCGCCATGGTGCTGTCGGTGCGGCGTGGTCAATGTGGTCAACGACCGAATTCCATCGGAAGAATACTTTACATGGAGAGGCTGACAGCTAGGTCCACGGCAGCCGCAAGGAAGTGCCTCCTTATGACGCGGAAAATAATTATTCCTCCATGTGACAGCAGGGACCCACCGGACGCCCACCAGTATATCATGAAAAAACCTTTGTCCCTGAATGCTGCGACCCACCCGACGGGCCACCGCATTTCGCGAAAAAATGTTCCCCCAGCTGTCAGCTCGGACCCACCGGAAGTGCCTCCTAATTACGCATGAAAAGATGAATACCCCCTGCTAGTTGGGACCCACCTTGGTGGGAGGCTGACTTGTGGGCTACTAAGTTGACGGGGACGGAGGGTTTTGTCAACTTAGTCAATATGCACGATTCTAGCTCCAGTGACCGTACGATGTCCATCCAACGGCCGCAGTGCTTCTTCAACCTCTGGTCTTCTTGCTCCAGACGCCCAAACCAGCGTCGGTCGTGCCTCGTGCTCCTACCTCCTGTGGTCGGCTGCGATGCGGCGGAGGCCTCACCCCCCCTACTACTCCCACCGCTGGCCAGGCCATCCCTATACTCACCCACACCACCTGTTATTCTGCAGCGACGGCAGCCTCACACCGCAGCGAACCAGTGAACCCTCGTACTCCTCTACGCGTGGGCATCCACTACCGCATCTTCCCCGGCTCCGCGCCGTCCCCTTCCTAGGCCTCGCCATCGTCCACCGCCCTGGTGCGCTCGGCGCGGCGTGGTCAACGTGGTCAAGGAACGGCTTCCATCAGACGTGGACTGTACATGGAGAGGCTGACAGCTAGGTCCACGGCCTCAGCAAGGAAGTGCCTCCTTATTACGTGCAAAATAATTATTCCTCCACCTGACAGCGGGGACCCACCGGACGGGCCACCATATTTCACGAAAAAAACGTTTGCCCCCGACTGCTGGGACCCACCAGCTACATCTTCGCACACAAGGAAGTGCCTGACAGTCGGGACCCACCTGGTCGAAGCGTACGTAGCGTTGTCATTCTGGTCGTGAATGTGTACGTACATATATACTGGTCGATGTAGAGGCGCGCACATGTCATAGTAGAGGCACGAACGTAGCATTTACACGTACGTACAGCGGCCAGGGTGCAAGAAAGAAAATACGGCCACGTATGTGTACATACGGGCGGGGTCTCGAACGCCTACTCGCGCATACGTATGGCCAGGGCTCGTGTAGATGGCTGGGTCAGAACGGAGAAACAGCATCGTCGTCGTGTTCATGGGGAGGCAACGAAATGTGTCGTGTTCATGGGGAGGCAACAGAATGCATCGTGTTCATCGGGAGGGCTTGGACGGAACAAGCGATGGAAACGAGGCCTAGCGTACCGCAGAATGGAGGAAACGGCCTTGTGTTCGACCGGCCACGTTCGAAACGGGATCCTGTTCATCGGGAGGGGTCTGGCGTACTACAAAACGGAGGAAACGGACCTCCTACGGTCGAAAAGGGGGTCCTGTTGATCGGGAGGGGTGTGGCGTACTACAAAACGAACGAAACAGACTTGTTATGGAGTGCTACGGTCAAAACGGGGGTCCTGTTCATTGGGAGGGGTGTGGCGTACCGCAAAACGGGACTCCACGGGATATTGGTCATCTCCACCGTCGACCTCTTCCAGCCTCCACGGGGTCCTGTTCATCCTGCCTCCATGGGCTCCTGTTCATCCAGCCTCCACCGCATGCTACGCCACCCACTACTGTTCAACCACCCCTCCACCGTCTACTGTTCATCCAGCCCTCCACACCACAGGGTCCTGTTCAACGACCCCTCCACGGGCACCCCTCCATCGTCTACTGTTCATCCACCCCTCCACGGGCAACCCTCCACCGTCTACTGTCCATCCAGCCCTCCACCACACCACGGGGTCTTTTTCATCCAGAGGCAACGCCACCGCTCACTGTTCATCCAAACCCCCCCGCAACGCTCACTGTTCATCCAATCGATCGGCTTCAGTTAGCAGCAGTAGCGAAGGAATCGCTCGATCGGGTTCAGTTAACAGCCATCGATCGATCGCTCGGGTTCAGTAACGCGTAGCCTGTAGTGCAATCGCTCGGGTTCAGTTAGAGCCCAACGCTTCACTCGGGTTTAGTTAGAGCCAACACCTTGCACACACACGCGTACGTGTACGAGAGAAACGCGCATCGCTCGGCCCCGACCTCCCACCGTAACCTGCAACTCCCCGAAATTTTCCTCGCCCTCGGTTCTACCACGGTTTTTTCCATCATGGATGGCCCAAAGAATGTCATGCAGCTGCGTCTCCCGCCCGCCCAGGAAGAAAAGCCCATTTTATGTCATGATTTTTTGTAATAGAAGTAGGAGCCCACCACATCTATGATGATACCGGCTTTTGTCACAATTATCGTCATAGAAGTGTCATATGTATGACAGAAATTTTTTTCGTTCGGCCCAAAATGTCACGGATGTGTCTTTTTTTGTAGTGCCTCCACCATATTCCACCTTGGTCATATCATCGTAGTGCTTAGGAGAAGCCCTGCGCCGGTAACTTCATCATCACCGTCGCCACACCGTCGTGCTGACGAAACTCTCCTTCGACCTCAGCTGGATCTAGAGTTTGTGGGACATCACCGAGCTGAACATGTGCAGATCGCGGAGGTGCCGTACGTTCTGTGCTTGGATCAGTTGGATCGTGAAGACGTATGACTACATCAACCATGTTGTCATAACGCTTCCACTTTCGGTCTACGAGGGTACCTAGACATCGATCTCCCCTCTCGTTGTTATGCATCACCTAGATAGATCTTGCGTGTTCGTAGGAAATTTTTTGAAAGTACTGCGTTCCCCAACAGTGGCATCCGAGCCAGGTCTATGCGTAGATGTTATATGCACGAGTAGAACACAAAGAGTTGTGGACGTTAATAGTCATACTGCTTACCAGCATGTCATACTTTGATTCGGTGGTATTGTTGGATGAAGCGGCTCAGACCAACATTACGCGAGACTGGTTCTACCGACGTGCTTTGCACACGGCTGGCTAGTGGGTGTCTATTTCTCCAACTTTAGTGGAATCGAGTGTGACTATGCCCGGTCGTTGTTGAGGGTTAAAACAACATACTTGACAAAAAATCATTGTGGTTTTTGATGCGTAGGTAAGAATGGTTCTTGCTAAAGCCCCTAGGAGCCACGTAAAACTTGCAACAACAAAGTAGAGGACGTCTAACTTGTTTTTGCAGGGCATGTTGTGATGTCATATGGTCAAGACATGATGCTATATTTATTGTATGAGATGATCATGTCTTATAACAGAGTAATCGGCAACTGGCTGGAGCCATATGGTTGTCGCTTTATTGTATGCAATGCAATCGCCATGTAATTGTTTTTACTTTATCGCTAAGCGGTAGCGATAGTCGTAGAAGCAATAGTTGGCGAGACAACAATGATGCTACGATGGAGATCAAGGTGTCGCGCCGGTGACGATGGTGATCATTACGGTGCTTTGAGACAGAGATCAAAGGAACAAGATGATGATGGCCATATCATATCACTTATATTGATTGCATTTGATGTTTATCCTTTATGCATCTTATTTTGCTTAGTTCGGCGGTAGCATTATAAGATGGTCTCTCACTAAATTTCAAGGCATAAGTGTTCTCCCTGAGTATGCACCGTTGCGACAGTTCGTCGTGCCGAGACACCATGTGATGATCAGGTGTGATAAGGTCTACGTTCACATACAACGGGTGCAAGCCAGTTTTGCACACGCAGAATACTCGGGTTAAACTTGACGAGCCTAGCTTATGCAGATATGGCCTCGAAACACTAAGACCGAAAGGTCGAGTGTGACACCCCAAAAAAATTTAAACAAGTCTTGCTTATTGAAAATCTTGCTAGAAAATTTAACTTTTCATTTTCTGGTTTTTCTTGATTTCAGAACCATTCTTTTCTTGGTTATTATGGAGTTTTTACCCCAAGTGAAAACTTTCCAAATGTTTTTTTGGACTTATGTACCCTCTCTAGAAAACTTTTCTTTCATCAGAGGAATTAATTATATAATAATTTACCTGACCTTTATTTCTTTAAAAATGGTCCCCCATGGTTTTAAGGTACCATTTTGAACTACAACCCTTTGATAAATTTATTTAAAATTCCAACCAAAATTTGGAGATGTCATGTGAAGTTTTTACACCACTTTTATGCACAAATATCTTCTGCCATTGAATATTTTGAGCTCTACACCACTTTTTCAATTCTGGTCCAGTAGGCAGATTTGCACTACAACCTATTTAAATATTTCCGAAAAGCCTTAACCAAAATTTTGGGATGTCAGTGGTAGCATGCAATCCAACTTTTTGCAAAAACCTAGTATTGTCCTTTGGAAGATTTGAGTGAATCAACCTCTTTTCCTTTCTGGTCCAGCCTTGTGATTTCTACTACAACCCTATTTATTTTTGCTCTAGTAACCTTGTGCTTTCTCCTACTTGTAGTCAACCCCACCAAACCCCTAAGGCCAGGAGCATGCACCCATTGGATCATTTTTGGTTCATGAAGTGATGTGATTTGTCTCCTGTCCAGAATTGAGTTTTTGCAAAACTTGCACTAACAAGTTTCTGTATTTGGCCAACTAACCTCACCACCCTTTTATTCACCTAATGAGACCACCATCTGGAGATTATAACCACTCCAATAGTTGTCTAGATGCCTCTGGCATTTTGTCAAACACTTAGAGTGCATGACCAGTTTTGGCTTAGTTTTTGATTTGTGTTATGAACTTGATCTCCTGACCAGACCAGCATGTCCCATAGATTTGCCCTAGACTATAACACCACCCTGCTAACCCTCTTCTAGATTAGAGCCCCCTGGCATACCTTGGCATATTGCCGAGCATATTGCGTGCGTGCTCTGGGCGCGCCCAGAGCGCGCGTTTTACACGTACGCGCGCTCGAGTAGCCGCGTCGCGCCCCGGCCCTTGCTCGCCTGCAGAGCCGCTCCCCGACCTCATCCACTCGCCACAACACGCCAACCACCCCTGGCGCCCCTACAGGGCCGCCACCAGAGCCCTCTTGGCGGCACGCCGACGGCCACAGTGCGCCCTGCCATGGTCGGCGCCGCCCAAACCGCAACGCCTCGCCACCTGCCCTCGTAAACAGGCCATCCCTATCCCCCAAGCTGGTCCGCAGGCACCCACCACCGCCACATCCCCCCGAGGCTACAGAAAGATGGTCACCGGCGAGCTTATCCACGGCCGCCGCGAACCGACTTAGACGTGCTATAAAAGGAGGACCCCGAGCTCCTCCGAGTACTCAGGCAACCTCACACCATCACTCTCGTGTTCCCTTAGCCACCAATCAAGGAGCGGAGGCCGTCTTCACCCTCTTCGGTCAGCTCGGCTGCCGCCTCGTCCCGGTCCGTTCTGGCGCAACAAAAGCCTCCCCCTGGCCCCCAACACCACCGTTCGGTCCCTCTTGACCCTGCGGAGCTGCCCAACGCCTCAATCCAGCTCGGGAACCACCATAGCCCCGGCCCCCAAAAGCTCCCGAGGCCAGCTCCGCCAAGGAGCTCGCCGCCGGCGACTCCCTCCGTCCCCGCCAGCCAGTCGACCACCAGGAGGACCGCCTAGGAGTGGCAGATCCATCCCTGCACTCAGATGCCCGCGAAGAACCGCCGTTCGCCGGTGACGATCGCCGGATGTCCCGCCTCTGCTCGGGCAGAGAAGAGGAGGGAGTGGGGACTAGTCAAACCTGACTAGTGGGCCCCCTGGACCCACTGTCAGTGACTCCCCGCGCGGTCCATGCTGGATAAGTGGAGGCGTAAAATCTCAAGTACGTCTCCTCTGTGCGAAAGCGTAATCCCGTTTGAACCGTTTTCTTTTCTGATTTTATTTAAAAACAGATTCTGACCAAATGTTTGACTGGCTATAACTTTTTAAATATAAGTCCAAATGAACTGATTCTTTTTCCTACCTTTCTAAAATTTCATCTAGTTTATTTTAAGATTTATTTCAAAAAAAATTAGACAACTTTTTGGTACTGTATTAAAACTATGTGATAATGTGAATATTTTCAAAATAGGAAATTTTGGAGGAGAAGAAAGCTTTCAAAAAGTTTTAGGATGCACCCTGCCTCTACACACCTTGAAGGCAAGCATTCTGAACCCGGGCATAACATTTCCATGTGTTGTTAAGTTTGGTGACAACACCACCTCATCTCGAAATTTCGTTAATTACCGGGTGACATGACCCTTCTCGTAAATGCATGTTAAAGATATCATGCTTTTGAACATTGATATATTGTGATAGCATTCACCTTCACGTAGCCTCCATGCCTACCGGAAGGAAACCGGGAAAAGCTTCTGTCTTGGGTAGACACGATGCTTGTCCCCAGTTCCTTGTCGGGATAGTTGAGTCCAATATGGCATGATGTGGTATGATGACTAGTGATTTTATCTGTTGGATTGAGACATAATTGTTATGCTAATTAGGCAGGGAATACCTAAACCTCCCGAGTCGACCCTAGATCGGGTCTTGTTCCGGTAACCCCCATACTTGTTTCGTACTACCAATTGTCCCTGCCGCAGGTAGGGTACGGTTTAGTAAGTTGTCAACCCCTGTCCTAGCACACACCATACAGAGAGGCCATGGTGGAAGATACCGGCTGCATCCGTGTCACAGCCCTAGAGTTTGTTTGCAAGTAGTTGCATAATCATCCATGCATCATGTCTAAATTTATTGGGAACTTGAAATGGGGATTGTTTAAACCCTAGCACCAAATGAATTCAACTAGGGTCAAAATAAAATCTTTTTCATTGAACTCAAAATGCCCTCTAAAAATGTTCAACATTTCTGGTTTGAGGTGAAAGCATCTACCAAAAATTGTTTATATTTTTGAAGGACATATTGGGCTCTGGATTAAATCATATGCTATTTGCAATTGGGCATTTAAAGGCTATATAATATTTTAAATGCTCAATTAATTCTGAACTTAAATGAGGGCTGTTGGGAATATTCCAAACAGAGGCCACAGTTATTTTCAGGATTTTTGAAAATGTTTTGCTATTTTAAATAAAGCCCAGAAGTTACAGAAAAATAGAAAACAGAATTAAATGGAAGAGAGAGAGAGAGAGAAAGGTCAGTGGCCACTTACCTGCACTGGGCCGGCCCACCTGGCCATGCCAGTCACCACCCACCTCTGCCAGTAGGCAGAGGAGGGACACCACGACGTGCCCGAGCTCGCCATGCAGCTCCCTGGCCGCCTGCCTCGCTTGGATAGCGCAACGACGCCTCGAAGCCACTCCTCGGCGCCGCCCCGACCCCGCCGACACCCCATTCTTCCCCCTTGCTCTCTCCCTTGCTCCCTGGACGCCAAGGCCGACGCAGCCGCGCCCACGCCGTCGTAAAGCCCGCAGCCACGGCCGTCCACTCGTCGCCTGTCCGTGCCCAGAAGCTTCACCGTCGTCCGCTGCTTTGCCTCGACCGAGCCCCGAGCGTTCGCTCACCCCGGAGATGCTGCACCGAGCTGTCCCGATCCTCCATCGCCGGAGATCCCCCTCGCCGCCGTGACCACTCCAGCTCTTCCCCGACCTCTCTGACCCGCCCGTCGAGACCACTGTGAGCTGCTGCCCATCCTCCCCCTCTCTGTTCCCTCTCTTGTGCACCGTAAGCACCACACCGAGATCACCGCACCCGCCGCCGCCTGTGCTCACCGCCGGCGTGGCTCCGGCCATGCAATGGCTCAGCCGTCACGTCCATCTTGCTCACCGCGCCGCTTAGAGCACATAGATGCACCATACGAGCTTTCCCGACCGCCGTAGTGTCGACCCCGAGCTCACCCGAGCTCCGGCGATGGCCAAGGTCGACGCCGGCGACGACTCCGCCCACCCCAGGCCCAACCACTGCCACAATCCGACGCGGACGAGTGCCCGCGTCACGTAGATACCCTCTGACGGCCATTTGGTTGCCGGAGGAGGAATCCCGAGCCCCTCCGCCGTCTCTGGCCCTGCCGGCGACGAGCCCCGGGTCAACTCCGGCGAGTTTGACTCAGGTTGACCCAGTTTGACCCCCTTTCTCTCTCACTGTCGTGTGGGCCGCAGGCCACTAACTAAACTAGGTTAGTGTTAGTTTAACGCTAAATAAGCTTAGTTAGTTTAATTAACACCGACAGGCAGGACCCATAGGTCAGGGTTGACCTGGACCGTCTCAGTTGACCGTTGACGTCACACTGACGCCAGGCTAACGCAGTAAATCCTTTTCTGGATTTATTCTTATATAGGAAATTCCAGAGAATGTTGCAAACTTCAAAAATTCATAGTAATTCAACCGTAACTCCAAATTAAATAATTTATATATGAAAAATGATCAGAAAAATCCAATCTATCCATCTGTACAAGTTTCATGCATGATTAAACAAGTTAACTTGCTGTTTAGCGCAAAACATGATAACGCACTATTTAAGATCACAAATGTGTTTGAACTTTGAATCTTTGGTTCAAAATAGCTCAAACCCATCTGGTTGTAGTTGCATTAGCCCAACACACTCATTTTACCATGTCATGATCATGCATCATATTGTGCATTACATTGATTGTGTTTCTTCTCTGTTGCCGGTATTTGTCCCCTCTCGATAGACGTGGTTTCGACGATGAGATCGATGACACTGATGAAGAGCTATATTATCTTCGAAAGTGCCAGGCAAGCAAAACCCCCTTGTTCATTCCGATACAATCCCACTCTCTCGCTCCTGCTCTCTTTTACTGCATTAGAACAACAACGATTCACATGTTACTTGCTGCGGTAGCTGAACCCCTTTATCCTTTGCATGACCTCTCATTCCACAGTAAATAGATGAAACCCACTAGCATGAGTAGGAGTTGTTTGAGCCCTGTTGTGCCTACTCATACATGCTTGTTTGTCATGCCTGCTACTGCTTAGAGTTGAGTCGGGTCTGGTTCATCGAGGATGAATCAGAGGTGTGTGAACATGTCCTAGTGTGTGTGTGAGCAAAGAGTGTGAACACGATTTGGTAACAGTAGCGGTGAGAGGCCATGTAGGAGTACATGGTGGGTTGTCTCATTGCAGCCGTCCTCAGGAACTGAGTTCTATGTTTGTAATACATGATTCAGCTACTACAACACATTGGGCCCGAAACCAATGGACCCTCTCGGCTTCTTAATCACCCTTGTCCTCTGTCCAGGAGTTGCAAGTAGTTTCTGGTGTTTGTAGTATGCTGGAGGCCGTGCGCAGCGCTGAGCAGAGGGGTGGGCTGTGATGCGGTAGGCACGTGGCACGGTGTACCGGGCGCCCGTTTGTTGTCCCGGGAACCCTGCACACATCGTTTGGGGCTGTGAGTGAAACTCCGGCCGGATGTCCTCGCGGATGGAACCCGAATAGGCGATAAACCTGGACTAGAGACTTGAGTGTTTAGGTAGGTCGTGGCCGACACCCTCGTTGGGCTTCCGCTTGAAGGTTGCCGAGTACATGTCGTGTAAACGGCGGTAAGTGGTGAGAGCGTGTGTGAAGAAGTACACCCCTGCAGGGTTAACATAATCTATTCGAATAGCCGTGTCCGCGGTAAAGGACTTCTGGGTTGCCTGTACAGTTCATAGACAAGTGAAAGTGGATACTCTAAAATGCGCAAGATAAGCGTGAGTGCTATGGATGGCGTTCTCGTAGGGAGACGGGAGCGGATCCATAGTGGTGTATTGATATGGTGAATATGTGGACTCGTGTGCGCCACCTCAAAAGAGTTACTTGCAGTCGTAGTTTAGGATAGCCACCGAGTCAAAGCTGGCTTGCTGCAGTTAAACCCCACCATCCCCTTTGTTGATAATGATGCATATGTAGTTAGTTCTGATGTAAGTCTTGCTGGGTACATTTGTACTCACGTTTTCCTATTTTATGTTTTTGTAGAGAGACTTCAGTCTCGCTAGTAGTTCCACGTGGACTTCGACGTTTAGCTTGTTACCTCAGCTACGATCTTGTGCCCTCGGCTGGATCTGGTAGATAGTCAGGCTTTCAAGCCTTTTTCATTTGTAGATGTCTGTACTCAGACATGTTAAGCTTCCGCATGTGCTTTGATTTGTATGCTCTGAATGTTGGGTCATGAGACCTATGTTTGTAATATCTCGCTCCTCGGAGCCTATTGAATAAATACTTGAGTCGTAGAGTCATGTTGTGATGACATGTTGTATTTGCACATATCAAGCATATTGTGTGTATGTTATTTAAATGCTTGGTATGTGTGGGATCTAACTATCTAGTTGTTTATCCTTGGTAGCCTCTCTTACCGGGAAATGTCTCCTATTGCTTCCACTGAGCCATGGTAGCTTGCTACTGCTCCGGAACACTTAGGCTGGCCGGCATGTGTCCTTCTTTGTTCCTGTGTCTGTCCCTTCGGGGAAATGTCACGCGATGAATATCGGAGTCCTGTTAGCCCGCTACAGCCCGGTTCACCGGAGTCCTGCTAGCCCAGTGCTACAGCCTGGATTCACTCGCTGATGACCGACACGTTCGATGCTGGGTCATGGATGCCTGTCCCTGTAAGTTTGTGCCACTTTGGGTTTACGACTAGTCATGTCAGCCCGGGCTCCTTATCATATGGATGCTAGCGACACTATCATATACGTGTGCCAAAAGGCGCAAACGGTCCCGGGCAAAGGTAAGGCGACACCCGTGGGAATACCGTGCGTGAGACCGCAAAGTGATATGAGGTGTTACATGCTAGATCGATGTGGCATTGAGTCGGGGTCCTGACAGCTTTGGTATCAGAGCCTGACTGCCTGTAGGACTACCAAGCCAAACTGGTCGAAGTTGAGTCTAGAAATGCTTTAGTTATATGTAGGGGAATTGATTGTTGGATGCGAACGTAAGGCTCTTTTTACTTCTTTACCTCATGGCCCTCTGATCTGAGTCATCATGTTCTCTTCTACGGGGTTTAGGAACTAGGTTTCTCATCTATCTACTAGGATGACAAGTTATTATGTTAGAGACTTATAGGATTGATAGTTTCAAGCCTCAAATCAGTTGCTACTACTTTTAGTATGTTCTCAGTTGATCCAGAACCTTGATATGATGTTGTTAAGTGACTATGTAAATCCTTGTGAATGTCTCAAATCTTTTCTGAGCATTTACAACCATTATGCTGTCCGAGTCATCCCAAGTTTCTGAATAGTCTGATGCATTTGCAAATCCTTTCTTTCCGTTCCCGATGTCCTTTATGGTCAGAATAAGCACACTAACCGGCGCGTTGAGGTAATTTATTGCCTTGACAGATATGTTGGAGCTATTATTATGACCCTAGGTGTTTTAGGGAGTCACCTAGTAATTTAGCCATGTTATGTATTCCCAGTGTGATGATTCTGACCTTTATTCTCAAAGGCATCCCGTGATGCCACGTAGTAGTAGGTATTCTACTTCAGGGTTTGAACCCGAGATTCACCCTACTTACCTCATGTTGATAGTCTTTGCTCGTTCCTTTAGGATATTAGTAACATTTGCATTAGTCCTTGAGGTCCATGGTATTTCCTTCTTCCAAATACTATGAACCACTTATGGCAGAAGTTTGTTGGATCAAAAGATCACAACAGGAGTGCCCTTGATGAGTTCTCCATTCACAATTGTGATTCTGCCAGTTCTACCTTCTCTGCATGGGTTATCCAGAAGAAATGTGTTGAACCCGTTCGACATATTAATCTATGCATCCACAACTCAGAAAGTTATATGTTCCTTTGAGTTGTCCCTCTTCAGTTGTATTCTGACCCTTGTCTATCAGTTGATAGTCAAGAGTATGCGAGCATTCGTTTATCGACGCCTATTACTCTTGTGGTCCGTCAAGCCATTCTATCCGGAATGACTTGGAGAAACAAACTCCAGTACCTTGTCCACTTCGAGGATTGGGTCAAAGTAGTTGTATTCCGTGGATCAAAATGCTAATCCAGCTTTTGTTCTGTTCTACCTTGGGTATTATCATCTTTATATCAAGAATGTCATGGGAATTGCACACCATCCCATGAACTCTTGACACAGTGATGCTTCTCACCATTATTATTCATTCCTCGGGTTCGTGTTATTGTAACCGGAACGCCGACAAGTGAATCATGATGTGTGAAATCAATACCCCTAGCAACCATGTTGCCTAGTGGATAATGGATGAAAATCTCATTCTTAGTGTGTTGATTATGGAATCATTATTCTAAGATTGATCGTGCTACCTAGTCCTTATTTCCAGTGCACTCTTCGATCAATGAGTTAGGATAGTGCCAATCCTTGCTTATTTGATCAGATCGTCTTGCCCTGAAAAGCAAGATTGTTCTCGAGCTTAGTAACATACCGGTGGTTCGTGATTTTCCGAATATCTTCTCGGAAGTATCACCAGGTTGTCACCTGACCGCTATGTTGAGTTCGTGATCAAGTTAGTTTCTTATAAACCATCCCCTTCTCCAAGAATCTGTGTTGGATACCCCTGAGCTAGTTGGTTAAGATAAACAACAACTTGGAGAGTTGGAAGATAAAAGCTTGTCTGACTTAGCTCATTCCAAAGGGATTTCTTTGTGTGTGTGTGTTGTAGAAAGATGATATCTTCACCAATTGGTCCTCGTGATCAGTTGTTGGATCTATTGCCTTGTCAAAACTTTGACTTGAGTATGGGCCATCATCAAGTCAAATCAGAACCAACGATGTTCGTAATGTTGTCTTACTCGTGGTTGATCCCTCGAGCACACACCATTACATCTTTGGGTCTGACCAATACTATCACCTTGTTCACATAGTTATGGAATTCCATCTCCATGGGAATCTGGATGAATTGCTGTTGAGCCCATTAACAACATCCTTGTCCTCTCCATATTTTTGTTGAACATTAAGCTAGTGTTGGAAACTTTTTAAAGCATTTGTTCATGCTAGCTCATGAAGCATATGTTCGGATGTAAGAAGTGACTTCCTCTAGTTCATGTGAATTTGATGCAAGTTGCCGCCGTGGAATTCGAGAAAGTCAATGTTGCTTCCTTGGAATCATCCCAAATCAGTCATGCAGACGTGCGAAGTATTCTGTGGTTCGATGACTTGCAACCTTCATTCTATATGTATCACTAGCACACCAAGCCACTGATTGGTTTGTTCAAGGAGAAGAAGCTCCTTCTTAAGAGCAAGACTTATGCAAGGACTTCGATATCCTCGATGATGGTTTCCCTCCTGAACTCAGTAGTATTTTTATTATAAGACTACTATGTGGTCATGCTTGTCTGGGACAACGTGTTCACATGTTTGTAGCAGAACCAGCTCATGTTTTGGAGCTTGCTATCGTAGTTCATTCCCTGAGGTTCTCGCAACGTCATCTCGTCGATTTGTGTTGCAAACTTTCATTTTACTTTCTAGACTCGATGAGTCTGAATTATTCTGACACCAACCAGATCTGAATCTCAGGTAGATATGATGGTTGGAACATTTCCCAAGAACTATAATATTGGTCTCGCGATAACCGGTAAAGTGGATGTCGTGGCCAACACACCCCGCCGGAAGACCTATTATTGTAGTATCTTGATTGAAGAAGTTGGCCACCTCCCCATAAGGACTTTGTAGGATTTACTCCCTAGCTGTGCCTTATGATTTTTGTGTTTCCGAAGTCCGACCTTTACTTGATGTTCTAGATACCAGACCATTTCAATGAATGGGATACGCTAGTACATCAAGGAGAACATTAGAAGCGGAGTGCTAAATGTCTCTCGGTCGATCATCCAGATTTTGTTTCCTTGGCCCCGCTAAGGTGAAATCTAAGAAAGTGTTATCTTCCTTTGCATCTACATCGTCCATCGCTATTCATCATGGTAGTATGTTGTGTTGTCAGCACCCTTGACATGGATGTTGGTGAAACCTTGATGATTATGGAAATGCTCAAGTTCTTGAAAGCACGCACAAGCATTAGGTGCTATCATAGTTACTAACCGGGATTGTTCTCTGTTTCCCCGGTTATGCTATAACTATTCCAATAGTGGAACCACTCTCTACTATTGACATTCTCCCTAGTTACTAAAATCATCCCTTGTGTTGTTTTCAACAAGGTAATCCACATCATCCATTCTAATCCGGGTAAGCCATTCTACCGAACCCCTCTGAACGATCGCTCGAGAATTGCCTTAGGCTGGTATAAAGAGTTTCAGTGATCTTTGAATCAAAGGTAATTTTTTTGGCACTTAAGGGATGATCCCACGAATCACCCTCCTCCAGGATGTCTCGCTGAGGTATCATGGCAACTCAACTCCTCGCTACGTTGACAACCGTTCACCACCCTCGTAAGTGTGGAATTGTTGTCTACCTAGTGAACCCTCGTCATCTGTTCCACTCCATCCCTCTAGATATGTGCTTCGTGTCTCAGCTCGAGAGATGTTTCTACGCCTCATTCCGCGAGTTGATCTTGTGATCATTAAGATGATCCATCCGTGTAGACATGTTTCACTCTGTCATCGTCATGTTGGATGAAGATTTCGAAGGCAAGACATCAATATCAATTTGAGTCGACAAATCAACAACCTCGAGAAGGTAGTTGGATCATGAAGTTTGTGTTACTTAGTGTCCCCTTTGTCTTCTTACCTCGCGTCTTGAATCTCGGGACGAGATTCTTGTTTAGTGGGGGTGAGTTGTCACAGCCCTAGAGTTTGTTTGCAAGTAGTTGCATAATCATCCATGCATCATGTCTAAATTTATTGGAAACTTGAAATGGGGATTGTTTAAACCCTAGCACCAAATGAATTCAACTAGGGTCAAAATAAAATCTTTTTCATTGAACTCAAAATGCCCTCTAAAAATGTTCAACATTTCTGGTTTGAGGTGAAAGCATCTACCAAAAATGGTTTATATTTTTGCAGGACATATTGGGCTCTGGATTAAATCATATGCTATTTGCAATTGGGCATTTAAAGGCTATATAATATTTTAAATGCTCAATTAATTCTGAACTTAAATGAGGGTTGTTGGGAATATTCCAAACAAAGCCCACAGTTATTTACAGGATTTTTGAAAATGTTTTGCTATTTTAAATAAAGCCCAGAAGTTACAGAAAAATAGAAAACAGAATTAAATGGAAGACAGAGAGAGAGAAAGGTCAGTGGCCACTTACCTGCACTGGGCCGGCCCACCTGGACGTGCTAGTCACCACCCACCTCTGCCAGTAGGCAGAGGAGGGACACCGCGACGTGCCCGAGCTCGCCACGCAGCTCCCTGGCCGCCTGCCTCGCTTGGGCAGCGCGACGACGCCTCGAAGCCACTCCTCGGCGCCGCCCCGACCCCGCCGACACCCCATTCTTCCCCCTTGCTCTCTCCCTCGCTCCCTGGACGCCAAGGCCGACGCAGCCGTGCCCACGCCGTCGTAAAGCCCGCAGCCACGGCCGTCCACTCGTCGCCTCTCCGTGCCCAGAAGCTTCACCGTCGTCCGCTGCTTTGCCTCGACCGAGCCCCGAGCGTTCGCTCGCCCCGGAGATGCTGCACCGAGCCGTCCCGATCCGCCATCGCCGAAGATCCCTTCGCCGCCGTGACCACTCCAGCTCTTCCCCAACCTCTCTGACCCGCCCGTCGAGACCACTGTGAGCTGCTGCCCATCCTCCACCTCTCTGTTCCCTCTCTCGTGCACCGTACAGACCACACCGAGCTCACCGCACCCGCTGCCGCCTGTGCTCACCGCCGGCGTGGCTCCGGCCACGCAATGGCTCAGTCGTCACGTCCATCTTGCTCACCGCGCCCCTTAGAGCACGTAGGTGCCCCATACGAGCTTTCCCGACCGCCGTAGCGTCGACCCCGAGCTCACCCGAGCTCCGGCAACGGCCAAGGTCGACGCCGGCAACGACTTAGGCCACCCCAGGCCCAACCACTGCCACTATCCGACGCGGACGAGTGCCCGCGTCACGTAGATACCCTCTGACGGCCATTTGGTTGCCGGAGGAGGAATCCCGAGCCCCTCCGCCCGTCTCTGGCCCTGCCGACGATGAGCCCTGGGTCAACTCCGGTGAGTTTGACCCGGGTTGACCCAGTTTGACCCCCTTTCTCTCTCACTGACGTGTGGGCCCCATGCCACTAACTAAACTAGGTTAGTGTTAGTTTAACGCTAACTAAACTTAGTTAGTTTGATTAACACCGACAGGCAGGACCCACAGGTCAGGGTTGACCTGGACCGTCTCAGTTGACCGCTGACGTCACACTGACGCCAGGCTGACGCAGTAAATCCTTTTCTGGATTTATTCTTATATAGGAAATTCCAGAAAATGTTGCAAACTTCAAAAATTCATAGTAATTCAACCGTAACTCCAAATTAAATAATTTATATATGAAAAATGATCAGAAAAATCCAATCTATCCATCTGTACCAGTTTCATGCATGTTTAAACAAGTTAACTTGCTGTTTAGTGCAAAATATGATAAAGCACTATTTAAGATCACAAATGTGTTCGAACTTTGAATCTTTGGTTCAAAATAGCTCCAACCCATCTGGTTGTAGTTGCATTAGCCCAACACACTCATTTTACCATGCCATGACCATGCATCATATTGTGCATTGCATTGATTGTGTTTCTTCTCTGTTGCCGGTATTTGTCCCCTCTCGATAGACGTGGTTTCGACGATGAGATCGATGACACTAATGAAGAGTTCTATTATCTTCGGAAGTGCCAGGCAAGCAAAACCCCCTTGTTCATTCCGATACAATCCCACTCTCTCGCTCCTACTCTCTTTTACTGCATTAGAACAACAATGATTCACCTGTTACTTGCTGCGGTAGCTGAACCCCTTTATCCTTTGCATGACCTGTCATTCCACAGTAAATAGATGAAACCCACTAGCATGAGTAGGAGTTGTTTGAGCCCTATTGTGCCTACTGATACATGCTTGTTTGTCATGCCTGCTACTGCTTAGAGTTGAGTCGGGTCTGGTTCATCGAGGATGAATCAGAGGTGTGTGAACATGTCCTACTGTGTGTGTGAGCAAAGAGTGTGAACACGATTTGGTAAAGGTAGCGGCGAGAGGCCATGTAGGAGTACATGGTGGGTTGTCTCATTGCAGCCGTCCTCAGGAACTGAGTTCTGTGTTTGTAATCCATGATTCAGCTACTACCACGCATTGGGCCCGAAACCAATGGACCCTCTCGGCTTCTTAATCACCCTTGTCCTCTGTCCAGGAGTTGCAAGTAGTTTCTGGTGTTTGTAGTATGCTGGAGGACATGCGCAGCGCTGACCAGAGGGGTGGGCTGTGATGCGGTAGGCTTGTGGCACGGTGTACCGGGCGCCCGTTTGGTGTCCCGGGAACCCTGCACACATCGTTTGAGGCTGTGAGCGAAACTCCGGCCGTATCTCCTCGCGGATGGAACCCGAATAGGCGATAAACCTGGACTAGAGACTTGAGTGTTTAGGTAGGTCATGGCCGACACCCTCGTTGGGCTTCCGCTTGAAGGTTGCCGAGTACATGTCGTGTAAACGGCGGTAAGTGGTGAGAGCGTGTGTGAAGAAGTACACCCCTGCAGGGTTAACATCATCTATTCGAATAGCCGTGTCTGCGGTAAAGGACTTCTGGGTTGCCTGTACAGTTCATAGACAAGTGAAAGTGGATACTCTAAAATGCGCAAGATAAGCGTGAGTGCTATGGATGGCGTTCTCGTAGGGAGACGGGAGCGGATCCATAGTGGTGTATTGATATGGTGAATATGTGGACTCGTGTGCGCCACCTCAAAAGAGTTACTTACAGTCCTAGTTTAGGATAGCCACCGAGTCAAAGCTGGCTTGCTGCAGTTAAACCCCACCATCCCCTTTGTTGATAATGATGCATATGTAGTTAGTTCTGATGTAAGTCTTGCTGGGTACATTTGTACTCACGTTTGCCTATTTTATGTTTTTGCAGAGAGACTTCAGTCTCGCTAGTAGTTCCACATGGACTTCGACGTTTAGCTTGTTACCTCAGCTACGATCTTGTGCCCTCGGCTGGATCTGGTAGATAGTCAGGCTTTCAAGCCTTTTTCATTTGTAGATGTCTGTACTCAGACATGTTAAGCTTCCGCATGTGCTTTGATTTGTATGCTCTGAATGTTGGGTCATGAGACCTATGTTTGTAATATCTCGCTCCTCGGAGCCTATTGAATAAATACTTGAGTCGTAGAGTCATGTTGTGATGCCATGTTGTATTTGCACATATCAAGCATATTGTGTGTATGTTATTGAAATGCTTGGTATGTGTGGGATCTAACTATCTAGTTGTTTATCCTTGGTAGCCTCTCTTACCGGGAAATGTCTCCTATTGCTTCCACTGAGCCATGGTAGCTTGCTACTGCTCCGGAACACTTAGGCTGGCCGGCATGTGTCCTTCTTTGTTCCTGTGTCTGTCCCTTCGGGGAAATGTCACGCGATGAATACCGGAGTCCTGTTAGCCCGCTACAGCCCGGTTCACCGGAGTCCTGCTAGCCCAGTGCTACAGCCTGGATTCACTCGCTGATGACCGACACGTTCGATGCTGGGTCATGGATGCCTGTCCCTGTAAGTTTGTGCCACTTTGGGTTTATGACTAGTCATGTCAGCCCGGGCTCCTTATCATATGGATGCTAGCGACACTATCATATACGTGTGCCAAAAGGCGCAAACGGTCCCGGGCAAAGGTAAGGCGACACCCGTGGGAATACCGTGCGTGAGACCGCAAAGTGATATGAGGTGTTACATGCTAGATCGATGTGGCATTGAGTCGGGGTCCTGACAATCCGGTAGGCATGCCACCTAGTCCGGGAGCATGGGTGTTTCGGTTGTAGCCGAAGGGGTAGCTCCCCTAGTTTGCGCGCGGTATAAATTTTGTGATGCCATGCTACGCGAGGTTGTAGCCTCCCCACTTAGAGTTTCGCTTAACAGGTGTCAAGGGTGACTCCAGACACCGCTGAGTTAGGCTGGTGGGTGCGGTCAGGTGTGTTTTCAAATGAAAGGCCGTAGGCGGAATTAGTCCCGGTGGACTAAAGGAATCCGTTGCTAGTGGGTAAAGAGTACACCCTCTGCAGAGATTAAACCTATTTGAATAGCCGTGTCCATGGTTAAGGACTACAGTCTGGGATGGGTCAAGTGTCGGTCATAGTGTCGGTCTTCGGAGGAGAAACTACTTAACCAGAACATGGATTATGACCTGTGACATATAATGATTATGATTATTTTCATTGTGGACTAATCTTTGGTATTATTGAAATTTAACGAGTATCCCTGGGACAGTTCTACCTCCTAGATACTTGCTATGATCATTATATAAGCCCTTTATGTGGTGTCGCTGAGACGCCTGACTGTGGCATGTCTGTTATTCATTTACCATATAAGCCCTTTATGTGGTGTCGCTGAGACGCCCGACTGTGGCATGTCTATCATTTATTTACAATATAAGCCCTTTATGTGGTGTCATTGAGACACCCGACTGTGGCATGTCTGTTATTTATTTACCATATAAGCCCTTTATGTGGTGTCGCTGAGACGCCTGACTGTGGCATGTCTGGTATTTATTTACCATATAAGCCCTTTATGTGGTGTCTCTGAGACGCCCGACTGTGGCATGTCTGTTATTTATTTACCATATAAGCCCTTTATGTGGTGTTGCTGAGATGCCCGACTGTGGCATGTCTGTCATTTATTTACCATATAAGCCCTTTATGTGGTGTCGCTGAGACGCCCGACTGTGGCATGTCTGTTATTTATTTACCATATAAGCCCTTTATGTGGTGTCGCTGAGATGCCCGACTGTGGCATGTCTGTTATTTATTTACCATATAAGCCCTTTATGTGGTGTCACTGAGACGCCCGACTGTGGCATGTCTGGTATTTATTTACCATATAAGCCCTTTATGTGGTGTCGCTGAGATGCCCGACTGTGGCATATCTGTTATTTGCTTACCATATAGGCCCTTTCTATGGAGTCGCTCAGATGCCCGACTGAGGCATTCTATGCCTACTCTCTCTAATTGTATTATTCATGTGTTATGTGCATAACTTGATTGGATGCATCATTGGATATTTTTGAGCAGGCTTAAAATTTGAACGTTTATACCTGAGTTCATAATGTTTGCGAGTACATTCAAAAGTACTCACAGGCTTGTCCCAGGCTATTGTCTTGGCCAGATTTGTTGCGTGGAGAGGAGCGTTGCGAAGACAGCCCCGGAATCCACACAATGGTGTTAGCAGCCTCGCGAAGATAGGAGTTAACCTGGTCAGCTGTTCCTGTGGGAAATGGAGTCCCATACACTGATGATCCAGAAACCGCTTCCGCCATCAACCACTAGAAACTATTTGTTGTACTCATAGGCGATAATGGTATTGTACGACATATTTTGTACCTTGCTTGCAATTTTTGTATCAAGTTTCTGTCTCTCCAGCTAACAGTAATCCTGGGGCTGGTGAGCATAAGGGCCATTTTCTGGGAAGTCAATATCCCGAAAATCCGGTCCTGACATCGAGCGTGAATCATATAGTAGATATGATCAACATAATGATTTTCACCATTGAAAACTACTCCATCTCACGTGATGATCGGCCATGGTTTAGTTGATTTGGATCACGTGATCACTTAGATGATTAGAGGGATGTCTATCTAAGTGGGATTTCTTAAGTAATATGATTAATTGATATTAATTTATCATGAACTTAGTACCTGATAGTCTTTTTGCATGTCTATGTTGTTGTAGATAAATGGCCCATGCTACTGTTCCGTTGAATTTTAATGCGTTCCTAGAGAAAGCTAAGTTGAAAGATGATGGTAGCAACTACACGGACTGGGTCCATAACTTGAGGATTATCCTCATTGCTGCACAGAAGTATTACGTCCTGGAAGCACCGCTGGGTGCTAGGCCTGCTGCAGATGCTATTGATGATGTTAAGAACGTCTGGCAGAGCAAAGTTGATGACTACTCGATAGTTCAGTGTGCCATGCTTTACGGCTTAGAACCGAGACTTCAACGACGTTTTGAACGTCATGGAGCATATGAGATGTTCCAGGAGTTGAAGTTAATATTTCAAGCAAATGCCCGGATTGAGAGATATGAAGTCTCCAATAAATTCTATAGCTGCAAGATGGAGGAGAATAGTTCTGTCAGTGAACATATACTCAGAATGTCTGGGTACCACAACCACTTAACACAACTGGGAGTTAATCTTCCTGATGATAGTGTCATTGACAGAGTTCTCCAATCACTGCCACCAAGCTACAAAAGCTTCGTGATGAACTATAATATGCAAGGGATGGATAAGACAATTCCCGAGCTCTTCGCAATGCTAAAATCTGCGAGGTAGAAATCAAGAAGGAGCATCAAGTGTTGATGGTCAACAAGACCACCAGTTTCAAGAAAAAGGGTAAAGGGAAGAAGGGGAACTTCAAGAAGAACGGCCAGCAAGTTGCTGCTCAAGTGAAGAAGCCCAAGTCTGGACCTAAGACCGAGACTGAGTGCTTCTACTGCAAAGGGACTGGTCACTGGAAGCGGAAATGCCCCAAGTATTTGGCGGATAAGAAGGATGGCAAAGTGAAAGGTATATTTGATATACATGTTATTGATGTGTACTTAACTAATGCTCATAGTAGCGCCTGAATATTTGATACTGGTTCTGTTGCTCATATTTGCAACTCGAAACAAGGGCTATGGATTAAGCGAAGATTGGCTAGGGACGAGGTGACGATGTGCGTGGGAAATGGTTCCAAAGTCGATGTGATCGCGGTTGGCACGCTACCTCTACATCTACCTTCGGGATTAGTTTCAAACCTGAATAATTGTTATTTGGTGCCAGTGTTGAGCATGAACATTATATCTGGAGCTTGTTTGGTGCGAGACGGTTATTCATTTAAATCAAAGAATAATGGTTGTTCTATTTATATGAGTAATATCTTTTATGGTCATGCACCTCTGATGAGTGGTCTATTTTTGTTGAATCTCGATAGTAGTGATACACATATTCATAGTATTGAAGCCAAAAGATGTAAGTTTAATAATGATAGTGCCACTTATTTGTGGCACTGCCGTTTAGGTCATATTGGTGTAAAACTCATGAAGAAACTCCATGCTGCTGGGCTTTTGGAATCACTTGATTATGAATCACTTGATACTTGCGAACCATGCCTCATAGGAAAGATGACTAAGACTCCGTTCTCCAGAACTATGTAACGAGCAACAGACTTGTTCGAAATAATACATACCGATGTATGTGGTCTGATGAGTGTTGATGCTCGCGACGGGTATCGTTATTTTCCGACCTTCACAGATGATTTGAGAAAATATGGTTATATCTACTTAATGAAACATAAGTCTAAAACATGTGAAAAGTTCAATGAATTTCAGAGAGAAGTGGAAAATCATCGTAACAAGAAAATAAAGTTTCTAAGATCTAATCGTGGACGAGAATATTTGAGTTACATGTTTGGTCTTCATTTGAAACAATGCGGAATAGTTTCGCTACTCACGCCACCCGGAACACCATAGCGTAACGGTGTGTCCAAACATCGTAACCGCACTTTATTAGATATGGTGCGATCTATGATGTCTCTTACTAATTTACCGCTATCGTTTTGGGGTTATGCTTTAGAGACGGCTGCATTCACGTTAAAAAGGGCACCATCTAAATCCGTTGAGACTACTCCTTATGAACTGTGGTTTGACAAGAAACCCAAGTTGTCGTTTCTGAAAGTTTGGGGCTGCGATGCTTATGTGAAAAAGCTTCAACCTGATAAGCTCGAACCCAAATCGGAGAAATGTGTCTTCATAGGATACCCAAAGGAGACTGTTGGGTACACCTTCTATCACAGATCCGAAGGCAAGATATTCGTTGCTAAGAATGGATCCTTTCTAGAGAAGGAGTTTCTCTCGAAAGAAGTGAGTGGGAGGAAAGTAGAACGTGATGAGGTAATTGTACCTGCTCCCGAATTGGAAAGTAATATATCACATAAATCAGTTCCAGTGATTCCTACACCAATTAGAGAGGAAGCTAATGATAGTGATCATGAATCTTCAGATCAAGTTGCTATTGAACCTTGTAGGTCAAGTAGAGTAAGATCCGCACCAGAGTGGTACGGTAATCCTGTTCTGGACGTCATGTTACTAGACCATAACGAACCTACGAACTATGAGGAAGCGATGATGAGCCCAGATTCTGCGAAATGGCTTGAGGCCATGAAATCTGAGATGGGATCCATGTATGAGAACAAATTGTGGACTTTGGTTGACTTGCCCGATGATCGGCAAGCCATCAAGGATAAATGGATCTTCAAGAAGAAGACTGACGCTGATAGTAATGTTACTGTCTGCAAAGCTTGACTTGTTGTGAAAGGTTTTCAACAAGTTCAAGGAGTTGACTACGATGAGACTTTCTCACCCGTAGAAATGCTTAAGTCTATCCGAATCATGTTAGCAATTGCCGCATTTTATGATTATGAAATTTGGCAAATGGATGTCAAAACTGCATTCCTGAATGGATTTCTGATAGAAGAGTTGTATATGATGCAACCAGAAGGTTTTATCGATCCAAAGGATACTAACAAAGTGTGCAAGCTCCAGCGATCCATTTATGGACTGGTGCAAGCCTCTCGGAGTTGGAATAAATGGTTTGATAGTGTGATCAAAGCATATGGTTTTATACAGACTTTTGGAGAAGCCTGTATTTACAAGAAAGTGAGTGGGAGCTCTGTAGCATTTCTAATATTATATGTGGATGACATATTGTTGATTGGAAATGATACAATATTTCTGGATAGCATAAAAGGATACTTGAATAAGAATTTTTCAATGAAAGACTTCGGTGAAGCTGCTTATATATTGGGCATCAAGATCTATAGAGATAGGTCAAGACGCTTAATTGGACTTTCACAAAGCACATACCTTGAAAAGATTTTGAAGAAGTTCAAAATGGACCAGTCAAAGAAAGGGTTCTTGCCTGTGTTACAAGGTGTGAAGTGAAGGAAATATGCCCTAGAGGCAATAATAAAGTTATTATTTATTTCCTTATTTCATGATAAATGTTTATTATTCATGCTAGAATTGTATTATCCAGAAACATAATACATGTATGAATACATAGACAAACAGAGTGTCACTAGTATGCCTCTACTAGACTAGCTCGTTGATCAAAGATGGTTAAGTTTCCTAGCCATAGACATGAGTTGTCATTTAATGAACGGGATCACATCATTAGGAGAATGATGTGATTGACTTGAACCATTCCGTTAGCTTAGCACTTGATCGTTTTAGTTTACTGCTGTTACTTTCTTCATGACTTATACATGTTCCTATGACTATGAGATTATACAACTCCCGATTACCGGAGGAACACTTTGTGTGCTACCAAACGTCACAACGTAACCGGGTGATTATAAAGGTGCTCTACAGGTGTCTCCGATGGTGCTTGTTGAGTTGGCATAGATTGAGATTAGGATTTGTCACTCCGATTGTCGGATAGGTATCTCTGGGCCCTCTCGGTAATGCACATCAATATAAGCCTTGCAAGCAATGTGACTAATGAGTTAGTTGCGGGATGATGCATTACGGAACGAGTAAAGAGACTTGCCGGTAACGAGATTGAGGTAGGTATTGAGATACCGGCGGTCGAATCTCGGGCAAGTAACATACCGATGACAAAGGGAACAACGTATGTTGTTATACGGTTTGACCGATAAAGATCTTCGTAGAATATGTTGGAACCAATATAAGCATCCAGGTTCCACTATTGGTTATTGACCGGAGACGTGTCTCGGTCAAGTCTACATAGTTCTCGAACCCGTAGGGTCCGCACGCTTAACGTTCGGTATTATGAGTTTATGTGTTTTGATGTACCGAATGTAGTTTGGAGTCCCGGATATGATCACAGACATGACGAGGAATATCGAAATGGTCGAGACATAAAGATCAATATATTGGATGACTATGTTTGGACTTCGGAAGGGTTCCGGGTAAGTTCGGACAAATACTAGAGTACCGGGAGGTTACCGGAACCCCCCCGTGGAGTGTAATGGGCCTATTGGGCCTTACTGAAGAAGAGGAGGGGCGCCAGGGCAGGCCGTGCGCCCCCTCCCCCTCTAGTCCGAGTTGGACAAGGAGGGGGGGAGGCGCCCCCTTTCCTTCCACCTCTCTCCTCCTTCCCTCTCTCCTACTCCTACTCTTGGAAGGGGGGAATCCTACTCCCGGTGGGAGTAGGACTCCCCTTGGGGCGCGCCTAGGAGGGCTGGCCCTCCCCCCTCCTCCACTCTTTTATATACGGGGGAGGGGGCACCTCATAGACACACAAGTTGATGAGTTGATCTTTTAGCCGTGTGCGGTGCCCTCACCACCATAATCCACCTTGGTAATATCGTAGCGGTGCTTATGCGATGCCCCACGTCGGTAGCATCATCATCACCATCATTACGCCGTCGTGCTGACAAAACTCTCCCGTGAAGCTCTACTGGATCGTGAGTTCGTGGGACGTCGCCGAGCTGAACGTGTGCAGTCCGCGGAGGTGCCGTATCTTCGGTGCTAGGATCGGTCGATCGTGAAGACGTACGACTACATCAACCGCGTTGTCATAACACTTCCTCTTACGGTCTACGTGGGTACGTAGACAACACTCTCCCCTCTCGTTGCTATGCATCACCATGATCTTGCGTGTGCATAGGAATTTTTTTGAAATTACTACGTTCCCCAACAATGGCATCTAAGCCAGGCTTATGCGTAGATGTTATATGCATGAGTAGAACACAAGTGAGTTGTGGGCTATACTAGTCATACTGCTTACCAACATGTCATAATTTGATTCGGCGATATTGTTGGATGAAGCGGCCCGGACCGACATTACGCATACACTTACGTGAGACTAGTTCTACCGATGTGATTCACACACATGTGGCTGGCGGGTGTCAGTTTGTCCAACTTTAGTTGAATCAAGTTTGGCTACGCCCGATCCTTGTGAATGTTAAAACATCACATACTTGACGAAATATCATTGTGGTTTTTATGCGTAGGTAAGAACGGTTCTCGCTCAGCCCGTAGAAGCCACGTAAAACTTGCAACAACAAAGTAGAGGACGTCTAACTTGTTTTTGCAGGGCATGCTGTGATGTGATATGGTCAAGACATGATGCTAAATTTTATTGTATGAGATGATCATGTTTTGTAACAGAGTTATCAGCAACTGGCAGGAGCCATATAGTTGTCGCTTTATTATATGCAATGCAATCACCCTATAATTGTTTTTTTACTTTATCACTAAGCGGTAACGATAGTCGTAGAAACAATAGTTGGCGAGACGGCAATGATGCTACGATGGAGATCAAGGTGTCGTGCCGGTGATGATGGTGATCATGACGGTGCTTTGGAGATGGAGATCAAAGGCACAAGATGATGATGGCCATATCATATCACTTATATTGATTGCATGTGATGTTTATCTTTTATGCATCTTATTCTGCTTTGATTGACGGTAGCATTGTAAGATGATCTCTCACTAAATTTCAAGGTACAAGTGTTCTCCCTGAGTATGCACCTTTGCCAAAGTTCGTCGTGCCGAGACACCACGTGATGATCGGGTGTGATAAGCTCTACGTTCACATACAACGGGTGCAAGCCAGTTTTGCAAACGCAGAAATACTCGGGTCAAACTTGATGAGCCTAGCATATGCAGATATGGCCTCGGAAGACTGAGGCCGAAAGGTCGAGCGTGAATCATATAGTAGATATGATCAACATAGTGATGTTCACCATTGAAAATTACTCCATTTCACGTGATGATCGGTCATGGTTTAGTTGATTTGGATCACGTGATCACTTAGATGATTAGAGGGATGTCTATCTAAGTGGGAGTTCTTAAGTAATATGATTAATTGAACTTTAATTTATCATGAACTTAGTACATGATAGTATTTTGCTTGTCTATGTTGTTGTAGATAGATGGCCCGTGCTGTTGTTCCGTTGAATTTTAATGCGTTCCTTGAGAAAGCAAAGTTGAAAGATGATGGTAGCAATTACACGGACTGGGTCCGTTACTTGAGGATTATCCTCATTGCTGCACAGAAGAATTACGCCCTGGAAGCACCGCTGGGTGCCAGGCCTGCTGCAGATGCTGCTGATGACGTTAAGAACATGTGGCAGAGTAAAGCTGATGACTACTCAATAGTTCAGTGTGCCATGCTTTATGGCTTAGAACCGGGACTTCAACGACGTTTTGAACGTTATGGAGCATATGAGATGTTCTAGGAGTTGAAATTAATATTTCAAGCAAATGCCTGGATTGAGAGATATGAAGTCTCCAATAAGTTCTACAGCTATAAGATGGAGGAGAATAGTTCTGTCAGTGAACATATACTCAAAATGTCTGGGTATAATAATCACTTGATTCAACTCGGAGTTAATCTTCCGGATGATAGTGTCATTGACATAATTCTTCAATCATCGCCACCAAGCTACAAGAGCTTTTTTGATGAACTATAATATGCAGGGGATGGATAAGACAATTCCCGAGCTCTTCGCGATGCTAAAGGCTGCGGAGGTAGAAATCAAGAAGGAGCATCAAGTGTTGATGGTCAACAAGACCACCAGTTTCAAGAAAAAGGGTAAAGGGAAGAAGAAGGGGAACTTCAAGAAGAATGATGACCCACAATTATAGGGGATCTATCGTAGTCCTTTCGATAAGTAAGAGTGTCGAACCCAATGAGGAGCAGAAGGAAATGATAAGCGGTTTTCATCAAGGTATTCTCTGCAAGTACTAAAATACGTGGTAACAGATAGTTTTATGATAAGATAAATTGTAACGAGCAACAAGTAACAAAAGTAAATAAAGTGCAGCAAGGTGGCCCAATCCTTTTTGTAGCAAAGGACAAGCCTGGACAAACTCTTATATAAGGAAAAGCGCTCCCGAGGACACATGGGAATATCGTCAAGCTAGTTTTCATCACGTTCATATGATTCGCGTTCGGTACTTTGATAATTTGATATGTGGGTGGACCGATGCTTGGGTGCTGTTCTTATTTGAACAAGCATCCCACTTATGATTAACCTCTATTGCAAGCATCCGCAACTACAACAAATGTATTAAGGTAAACCTAACCATAGCATGAAACATATGGATCTGAATCAGCCCCTTACAAAGCAACGCATAAACTAGGGTTTAAGCTTCTGTCACTCTAGCAACCCATCATCTACTTATTACTTCACAATGCCTTCCTCTAGGCCCAAATAATGGTGAAGTGCTATGGACGTTCACATAACACCACTAGAGGCTAGACAACATACATCTCATCAAAATATCGAACGAATACCAAATTCACATGACTACTAATAGCAAGACTTCTCCCGTGTCCTCAGGAACAAACGTAACTACTCACAAAGCATATTCATGTTGATAATCAGAGGGGTAATAATATGAATAAAGGATCTGAACATATGATCTTCCACCAAATAAACCAACTAGCATCAACTACAAGGAGTAATCAACACTACTAGCAACCTACTAGCACCAATCCTGGACTAGGAGACAAGAATTGGATACAAGAGATGAACTAGGGTTTTGAGATGAGATGGTACTGGTGAAGATGTTGATGGAGATTGCCCTCTCCCGATGAGAGGAGCGTTGGTGATGACGATGGCGATGATTTCCCCCTCCCGGAGGTAAGTGTCCCCGGCAGAACAGCTCTGCCGGAGCACTAGATTGGTCCCGCCAAGGTTCCGCCTCGTGGCGGTGGAGTCTCGTCCTGAAAGGTTTCTTCCTCTTTTTTTCTTGACAAAAGACTTCATATAGCAGAAGATGGTCATCCGAGAGCCACCAGGGGGCCCACGAGGTAGGGGGGCGCGCCCCAGGGGGGCGCCCCCACCCTCGTGGACAGGGTGTGGGCCCCCTGGCCTTCATCCTTGGCAAGGATTTTTTATTATTTATTGTAAGATATTTCGTGGAGTTTCAAGACTTTCGGAGTTGTGTAGAAGAGGTCTCTAATATTAGATCCTTTTCTAGCCTAGAATTCCAGCTGCCGGCATTCTCCCTCCTTATGTAAACCTTGTAAAATAAGAGAGAATAGCCATAAGTATTGTGACATAATGTGAAGTAACAGCCCATAATGCAATAAATATCGATATAAAAGCATGATGCAAAATGGACGTATCAATTCCCCCAAGCTTAGACCTCGCTTGTCCTCAAGCGAAAGCCGATAACAATAAATATGTCCTCATGTTTAGAGGTAGAGGCGTCGATAAAAATAAAATACGGACATGAAGGCATCATGATTATTCTCATAACAACAACATATATAGATTTTTTCATATAATTACTTATATTCAAGTGATGATCTATTCACAATGCAAAAGTATGAATCAGAAACCTTATTGAGAACCAATAAACTATAACTTCAGTCATTGAAGCAATTGCAATTGGTCATAACATCAGAAAGAGTCTATGTCAGAGCTAAAAGCAAGTCCACATACTCAACTATCATCTAGTCCTTCATAATTGCTAACACTCACGCAATACTTGTGGTTATGAAGTTTTAATCGGACACAGAGAAAGATAGGGGCTTATAGTTTTGCCCCCCAACCTTTTACCTCAAGGGTAATGTCAACAATAATAACTCATGCTCCCCTACATCCAATTAGATATATATGTCAAGTTCTTTCCAACATGCTGGGCTTGCCAAAGGATAAAATGAAAAAGGAAAGGTGAAGATCACCGTGACACTTGCATAAGGTAGAAGATAATAAAAGATAGGCCCTTCGCAGAGGGAAGCAGAGGTTGCCATGCACTTTTATGGTTGGATGCACAAAATCTCAATGCAAAAGAATGTCACTTTATATTGCCCCTTGTGATATGAACCTTTATTATGCAGTCCGTCGCTTTTATTACTTCCACATCACAAGATCGTATAAAGCTTATTTCTCCCACACCAATCAATCATACATATTTAGAGCAATTTTTATTGCTTTGCACCAATGACAACTTACTTGAAGGATCTTACTCAATCCATAGGTAGATATGGTGGACTCTCATGGCAAAACTGGTTTAAGGGTATTTGGAAGCACAAGTAGTATCTCTACTTGGTGCTGAGAATTTGGCTACCATGAGGGGGAAAGGCAAGCTCAACATGTTAGAGGATCCATGACAACATACTTTATGTCAGATATAAGAAAACATAATTCATTACGTTGTCTTCCTTGTCCAACATAAACTCTTTAGCATGTCATATTTTAATGAGTGCTCCCAATCATAAAAGATGTCAATTTTAACATATCTATATGTGAAACCTCGCTTTCCTTATTACTTCCTATTAATTGCAATGATGACCAAAGCTATGTCTGTCAACTCCCAAGAACTTTTAATCATCATACTCTTTCTATGTGAACTCATTACTCTCAATAAGATCAATATGAACTCTTTGTTTTCTTTTTATTCTTTTTCTTCTTTTCTTTTATTCACCCAAGATCATGGTAAAATAATCAAGCCCTTGACTCAACACTAATCTTTATTATATATAGCTCACGGACTCGATTACATAGAGAGATCATAAAGCAAAACTCAAAACTAGATCATGCCATAAACTTTATTCTACTAGATCAAGATACTACTAATAGGATTGAACTAAAGAAAATAGTAAAGATAGGAGATGTGTTTGTGATACGATACCGCGACTCCTCCCCCAAGCTTGGCAGTTGCCAACGGGAGTGCCCATACCCATGTGATTATGTCTCCTTTGTTGGCGAAGAAGGTGGAGGTGATGGATAGTCGCACATCGAGCGTAAAAGGTCCTCCAACTTGCGAATAATGCCCTTGAGTGCAATGATATGCTCCTTCAACAAAATATTTTCGCTTGTGAGATACTTGTTTTGAATACGAGCTAACTCAATCATCTTGAAAGCTTCAATCTCAGTTGGGGTAAGAAGATTGTAATCGAGTTGAAGGATGTTTTCTGTTGCCGGAGCTTGGTTCTCCGTGGCCTTCTTGATCCCTTCATCCTTGTTGATCTCCATGGGTTCTTCCCTCTTCAACTCTGTCTTCATTAGCCAAGCATCTTTGTCACCATTGTTGGAGGAGGGGGACGACATGATGCCTGGCTTTGACAACCCTGACAGAGAACAACTCGAAACAAAAATAGAGGATATTTGCGTGATACAGGAGTCAAAACCTTCGGGAGAATATATAATGAATTTTTACCAACCAAAATACGTATCGTGCAAGAAAACGGAGTTCGGAAGGCACACGAGGTAGGGGGCATGCCTAGGGGGTAGGGCGCGCCCACCACCCTCGTGGGGCCCTCGTGTCCTTCTCGGACTACCACTTATTTTTCTATTTTTCTAAATATTCCAAAACGGAGAAATATTGCCTTAAAATTTGTTTTGGAGTCCGTTTACTTACCGTACCACATACCTATTCCTTTTCAGAGTTTGAAACATTGTAGGAAGTGTCTCTTATGTATTCCTCCAGGGTTACGGTTTCAATGACATTGGTTGCAACACTTATGGGATTACCTGAGATATAATGTTTGATTCTTTGACCGTTCACCACCTTCGGGTTTGTACCTTCGAAGTTGTTGATGTTTATGGAACCGGAACGACAGACCTCCTCGATAACATAGGGGCCTTCCCATTTAGAAGTTTTCCTGCAAAAAATCTTAAACGAGAGTTGTATAGCAATACATAATCATCTACATTAAACTCATGCTTTTGTATCTTTTTGTCATGCCATCTTTTAACTTTTTCTTTAAACAACTTGGCGTTTTCATAAGCTTGGGTTCTCCATTCGTCAAGTGAGCTAATATCAAATAATCTCTTCTCACCGGCAAGTTTGAAATCATAGTTGAGCTCTTTAATAGCCCAGTATGCCTTATGTTCTAGTTCGAGAGGTAAGTGACATGCTTTTCCATACACCATTTTATACGGAGACATACCCATAGGATTTTTATATGCAGTTCTATAGGCCCATAATGCATCATCAAGTTTCTTAGACCAATTCTTTCTAGACCTATTAACAATCTTTTGCAAAATTAATTTGAGCTCTCTGTTGCTCAATTCTACTTGACCACTAGACTGTGGATGATAGGGAGATACAATTCTATGATTAACGTCATACTTAGCAAGCATTTTACGGAAAGCACCATGAATAAGGTGTGAACCACCATCAGTCATGAAATATCTAGGGACTCCGAACCTCGGAAAAATAACTTCCTTAAGCATTTTAATAGAAGTGTTATGATCAGCACTACTAGTTGGAATAGCTTCTACCCATTTAGTAACGTAATCAACAGCAACTAAAAAATGTTTATATCCATTAGAGGCAGGAAAAGGTCCCATATAATCAAAGCCCCAAACATCAAATGGTTCAATAACAAGTGAATAATTCATAGGTATTTCTTGACGTCTACTAATATTACCGATTCTTTGACATTCATCACATGACAAGACAAACTTACGCACATCCTTGAAGAGAGTAGGCCAATAGAAACCGAATTGCAATACCTTGTGTGCAGTTCTATCTCCCGCATGGTGTCCTCCATAAGCTTCGGAGTGACACTTGCGGATCTGTTCCTGTTCATGCTTAGGTACACAACGTCTAATAACACCATATACTCCTTCTTTATAAAGATGTGGGTCATCCCAAAAGTAATGTCTCAAATCATAGAAGAACTTTTTCTTTTGTTGGTATGTGAAACTAGGTGGTATGAATTTAGCAACAATGTAATTAGCATAATCAGCATACCAAGGAGTACTACGAGAAGTACTTATAACATTCAATTGCTCATCAGGAAAGCTATCATCAATAGGTAGTGGGTCATCAAGAACATTTTCTAACCTAGACAAGTTGTCTGCAACGGGGTTCTGAGCTCCCTTTCTATCAACAATATGCAAATCAAATTATTGTAGCAAGAGAACCCATCTAATAAGTCTAGGTTTAGCATCTTTCTTCTCCATAAGATATTTAATAGCAGCATGATCAGTGTGAATAGTTACTTTAGAATCAACAATATAAGTTCTGAACTTATCACAAGCAAATACAACTGCTAAAAGTTCTTTTTTAGTAGTAGCATAATTTCTTGAGCATTGTCTATAGTCTTACTAGCATAATGGATAACATTTAAGTTCTTATCAACTCTTTGCCCTAGAACAACACCTACAGCATAATCATTAGCATCACACATAATTTCAAAGGGTAAATGCTAATCAGGGGGCTGAACAATAGGTGCAGAGACTAATGCTTTCTTAAGTATTTCAAATGCTTCTACACAGTCATCATCAAAGAAAAATGTATATCTTTTTGTAATAAATTAGTCAGAGGCCGAGAAATTTGTGAGAAGTCCTTAATGAACCTCCTATAAAATCCAGCATGACCAAGGAAACTTCTTATACCTTTGATGTCCTTGGGACATGACATCTTTTCAATAGCATCAACCTTGGCTTTATCAACTTCAATACCTCTTTCAGAAACTTTATGCCCCAAGACAATACCTTTATTAACAAAAAAGTGGCACTTTTCCCAATTCAAGACAAGATTAGTTTCTTCACATCTTTGCAAAACTCGATCAAGATTGGTCAAGCAATCATCAAAAGAGGATCCATAAACGGGAAAGTCGTCCATGAAAACCTCACAAATCTTTTCACAAAAGTTAGAGAATATAGCCATCATGCATCTTTGAAAGGTAGCAGGTGCATTACATAAACAAAAAGGCATACGTCTATAAGCAAAAGTACCAAAAGGGCATGTAAATGTAGTCTTTGATTGATCTTTAGCCAACACAGGTATTTGAGAGAAACCAGAATAACCATCTAGAAAGCAATAATGTGTATGTTTGCATAGTCTTTCTAGCATTTGATCAATAAAAGGTAAGGGGTAATGATCTTTCTTAGTAACCTTATTTAATTTGCGCAAATCAATTACCATCCTATAACCTATGATAATTCTTTGTGGGATCAATTCATCCTTATCATTAGGAACAACAGTAATACCTCCCTTCTTAGGGACACAATGGACAGGACTTACCCACTGACTATCAGCAACAGGATAAATTATATCTGCCTCTAGAAGCTTGAGTATTTCTTTTCTTACCACTTCTTTCATTTTAGGATTCAGACGTCGTTGAGGATCACGAACTGGTTTGGCATCTGCTTCCAAATTTGTTTTATGTTGACATAGAGTGGGACTAATGCCCTTAGGATCATCAAGAGTATATCCAATAGTGGCACGGTGCTTCTTCAGAGTTTTCAATAATTTTTCTTCTTCATGCTCTGAAAGGTTAGCACTAATAATAACAGGATATATCTTCTTTTCATCAAGATAAGCATATTTAAGATTATCAGGCAACGGTTTAAGCTCAAACACGGGATCAACCTTGGGTGGAGGAGGATCCCCTATTATTTCAACAGGCAAATTGTGTTTCAGAATAGGTTCCTGCTTAAAGAATACTTCATCTATTTCCATTCTTTCATTCATAAACATATCATTTTCATGGTCTAGCAAATAATGTTCTAAAGGATCACTAGGAGGTATGGCAATAGAAGCAAGACCAATAATTTCATCCTTACTAGACAATTCCTCTTCACGATGTTGTTTACTAAATTTAGAGAAATTAAACTCATGAATCATATCATCCAAGCCAATAGTAACAACATTCTTTTCGCAGTCTATCCTAGCATTAACAGTGTTTAGGAAGGGTCTACCAAATATAATGGGACAAAAGCTATCTTGTGGGGAACCAAGAACAAGAAAATCAGTAGGATATTTAGTTTTCCCACACAAGATTTCAACATCTCTAACAACCCCAATTGGTGAAATAGTATCTCTATTGGCAAGCTTAATTGTGACATCAATTTCTTCTAATTTGATAGGTGCAATATCATGCATAATTTCTTTGTATAAATCAATGGTATTGCACTAGCACTAGCACCCGTGTCACATAAGCTATGATAACAATGATCTCCTATTTTAACAGAAATAACGGGCACGCCTACCACATGTCTATGTATATCTTTAGCACAAGGTTTAGCAATTCTAGCAGTTTCACCGCAGAACTGAATAACATGCCCATCAATATTATCAGACAAGAGATCTTTAACAATAGCAATATTAGGTTCTACTTTAACTTTCTCAGGAGGTGTATAAGTTCTAATATTGCTTTTACGAACCACAGTTGAAGCTTTAGCATGATCCTTTATTCTAACAAGGAAAGGTGGTCTCTCAACATAAGAAGTAGGAACAATAGGATCATTATAAGTGACAGTCTTTTCTTCAACTTTAATAGGTGCAACTACTTTTACTTCTATGGGAGGATGATATTTAAACCACTTCTCCTTAGGGAGATCAACATAAGTAGCAAAAGATTCAGAGAAAGAAGCTACTATCTCAGAGTCAAGTCCATATTTAGTGCTAAACTTACGGAAAATATCGGTATCCATAAAAGATTTAACACAATCAAACTTAGGTGTCATACCTGACTCCTTACCTTCGTCAAGGTCCCAATCTTCAAAGTTGTGTTTAATTCTATCCAATAAATCCCATTTAAATTCAATAGTCTTCATCATAAAAGTGCCATCACAAGAAGTATCGAGCATGGTGCGATCGTTTTCAGAAAGCCGAGCATAATGATTTTGAATAATTGTTTCTCTTGGGAGCTCATGATTGGGGCATGAATATAACATTGATTTAAGCCTCCCCCAAGCTTGAGCAATGCTTTCTCCTTCACGAGGACAAAAATTATATATATAACTGCGATCACGATGAACAAGATGCATAGGGTAATACTTTTGATGAAATTCCATTTTCAATCTTCTATAGTTCCATGATCTCGTATCATCACATATCCTATACCATGTCAAGATAAAGGGAAGATCTTCTTCTTAGCAACATCATCGGGTATACCTACAAGCTTAAATAATCCACAAACTTCATCCACATATATTAAGTGCTCATCAGGATGCTTTGTTCCATCTCCTGTAAAAGGATTAGCTCGCAGTTTTTCTATCATACCCGAAAGAAACTCAAAAGGAATTTCATTTTCAATAGGTTCAGTAGGTTGAGGAGCAACTCTTTGATCTACTGGTCGGGGTGAAGATACCCCGAACAAGCCCCTCAGAGGATTAATTTCCATAGTAACAAGTGACAGTAAATTTCAGCACACTATATAAATTTTTCCTTACCAAATTCCACCTACCAAAGGCGCTTCACTCCCCGGCAACGGTGCCAGAAAAGAGTCATGATGACTCACAAGTACAGGGGATCTATCGTAGTCCTTTCGATAAGTAAGAGTGTCGAACCTAACGAGGAGCAGAAGGAAATGATAAGTGGTTTTCAACAAGGTATTCTCTGCAAGTACTGAAATATGTGGTAACAAATAGTTTTGTGATAAGATAAATTGTAACGAGCAACAAGTAACAAAAGTAAATAAAGTGCAGAAAGGTGGCCCAATCCTTTTTGTAGCAAAGGACAAGCCTGGACAAACTCTTATATAAGGAAAAGCGCTCCCGAGGACACATGGGAATATCGTCAAGCTAGTTTTCATCACGTTCATATGATTCGCGTTCGGTACTTTGATAATTTGATATGTGGGTGGACCGGTGCTTGGGTGCTGTTCTTACTTGAACAACCATCCCACTTATGATTAACCTCTATTGCAAGCATCCACAACTACAACAAAAGTATTAAGGTAAACCTAACCATAGCATGAAACATATGGATCCAAATCAGCCCCTTACGAAGCAACGCATAAACTAGGGTTTAAGCTTCTGTCACTCTAGCAACCCATCATCTACTTATTACTTCCCAATGCCTTCCTCTAGGCCCAAATAATGGTGAAGTGTTATGTTGTCGACATTCACATAACACCACTAGAGGCTATACAACATACATCTCATCAAAATATCGAACGAATACCAAATTCACATGACTACTAATAGCAAGACTTCTCCCTTGTCCTCAGGAACAAATGTAACTACTCACAAAGCATATTCATGTTCATAATCAGAGGGGTAATAATATGCATAAAGGATCTGAACATATGATTTTCCACCAAATAAACCAACTAGCATCAACTACAAGGAGTAATCAACACTACTAGCAACCTACTAGCACCAATCCCGGACTTGGAGACAAGAATTGGATACAAGAGATGAACTAGGGTTTTGAGATGAGATGGTGCTGGTGAAGATGTTGATGGAGATTTCCCTCTCCAGATGAGAGGAGCGTTGGTGATGACGATGGCGATGATTTCCCCCTCCCGGAGGGAAGTGTCCCCGGCACAACAGCTCTGCCGGAGCCCTAGATTGGTTCCGCCAAGGTTCCGCCTCGTGGCGGCGGAGTCTCGTCCCGAAAGGTTGCTTCCTCTTTTTTTCTTGACGAAAGACTACATATAGCAGAAGATGGTCATCGGAGAGCCACCAGGGGGCCCACGGGTAGGGGGGCGCGCCCCCGGGGGGGGGGGTGCCCCCACCCTCGTGGACAGGGTGTGGGCCCCATGGCCTTCATATTTGGCAAGGATTTTTTTATTATTTATTGTAAGATATTCCGTGGAGTTTCAGGACTTTTGGAGTTGTGCAGAATAGGTCTCTAATATTAGCTCCTTTTCCAGCCCAGAATTCCAGCTGCCAGCATTCTCCCTCCTTATGTAAACCTTGTAAAATAAGAGAGAATAGCCATAAGTATTGTGACATAATGTGAAGGAACAGCCCATAATGCAATAAATATCGATATAAAAGCATGATGCAAAATGGACGTATCAAAGAACGGCAAACAAGTTGCTGCTCAGGAGAAGAAACCCAAGTCTGGACCTAAGCCTGAGATTGAGTGCTTCTACTGCAAACAGACTGGTCACTGGAAGCGGAACTGCCCCAAGTATTTGGCGGATAAGAAGGATGGCAAGGTGAACAAAGGTATATGTGATATACATGTTATTGATGTGTACCTTACTAAAGCTCGCAGTAGCACCTGGGTATTTGATACTGGTTATGTTGCTAATATTTGCAACTCGAAACAAGGACTATGGATTAAGAAAAGATTGGCTAAGGACGAGGTGACGATGCACGTGGGAAATGGTTCCAAAGTCGATGTGATCGTCGTTGGCACTCTACCTCTACATCTACCTTCAGGATTAGTTTTAGACCTGAATAATTGTTATTTGGTGCCAGCGTTGAGCATGAACATTATATCTAGATCTTGTTTGATGCGAGACGGTTATGCATTTAAATTTGAGAATAATGGTTGTTCTATTTATATGAGTAATATCTTTTATGGTCATGCACCCTTGAAGAGTGGTCTATTTTTGATGAATCTCGATAGTAGTGATACACATATTCATAATGCTGAAGCCAAAAGATGCAGAGTTGATAATGATAGTGCAACTTATTTGTGGCACTACCGTTTGGGTCATATTGGTGTAAAGCGCATGAAGAAACTCCATACTGATGGACTTTTGGAATCACTTGATTATGAATCACTTGGTACTTGCGAACCATGCCTCATGGGCAAGATGACTAAAACACCGTTCTCCGGAACAATGAAGCAGGCAACAGATTTGTTGAAAATCATACATACTGATGTATGTGGTCCAATGAATACTGAGGCTCACGGTGGGTATCATTATTTTCTCACCTTTACAGATGATTTGAACAGATATGGGTATATCTACTTAATGAAACATAAGTCTGAAACATTTGAAAACTTCAAAGAATTTCAGAGTGAAGTGGAAAATCATCGTAACAAGAAAATAAAGTTTCTACGATCTGATCGTGGAGGAGAATATTTGAGTTACGAGTTTGGTCTTCATTCGAAAAATGCGGAATAGTTTCGCAACTCACACCACCCGGAACACCACAACGTAATGGTGTGTCCGAACATCGTAATCGCACTTTACTAGATATGGTGCGATCTATGATATCTCTTACTGATTTACCGCAATCGTTTCGGGGTTATGCTTTAGAGACGACAACATTCACGTTAAATAGGGCACCATCTAAATCCGTTGAGACGACGCCTTATGAATTGTGGTTTGGCAAGAAACCAAAGTTGTCGTTTCTTAAAGTTTGGGGTTGCGATGCTTATGTGAAAAAGCTTCAACCTGATAAGCTCGAAGCCAAATCAGAGAAATGTGTCTTCATAGGATACCCAAAGGAGACTGTTGGGTACACCTTCTATCACAGATCCGAAGGCAAGACATTTGTTGCTAAAAATTGGATCCTTTCTAGAAAGGAGTTTCTCTCGAAAGAAGTGAGTGGGAGGAAAGTAAAACTTGATGATGTAACTGTATCTACTCCCTTATTGCAAAGTAGTTGATCACAGAAACCGGTTCCTGTGACACCTACACCAATTAGTGAGGAAGTTAATGATATTGATCAAGAAACTTCAGATCAAGTTACTACCAACTTCGTAGGTCAACCAGAGTAAGATCCGCACCAGAGTGGTACGGTAATCCTATTCTGGAGGTCATGTTACTCGACCATGGCGAACCTACGAACTATGAAGAAGCGATGGTGAGCCCAGATTCCGCAAAATGGCTTGAGGCCATGAAATCTGAGATAGGATCCATGTATGAGAACAAAGTGTGGACTTTGGTTGACTTGCTCGATGATCAGAAAGCAATTGAGAATAAATGGATCTTCAAGAAGAAGACTGACGCTGATGGTAATGTTACTGTTTACAAAGCTCGACTTGTTGCGAAAGGTTTTTGACAAGTTCAAGGGATTGACTACGATGAGACCTTCTCACCCGTAGCGATGCTTAAGTCTGTCCGAATCATGTTAGCAATTGCCGCATTTTATGATTATGAAATTTGGCAAATGGATGTAAAAACTGCATTCCTGAATGGATTTCTGGAAGAAGAGTTGTATATGATGCAACCAGAAGGTTTTGTCGATCCAAAGGGAGCTAACAAAATGTGCAAGCTCCAGCGATCCATTTATGGACTGGTGCAAGCCTCTCGGAGTTGGAATAAACGTTTTGATAGTGTGATCAAAGCATATGGTTTTATACAGACTTTTGGAGAAGCCTGTATTTACAAGAAAGTGAGTGGGTGCTCTGTAGCATTTTTAATATTATATGTGGATGACATATTGTTGATTGGAAATGATATAGAATTTCTGGATAGCATAAAAGGATACTTGAATAAGAGTTTTTCAATGAAGGACCTCGGTGAAGCTGCTTATATATTAGGCATCAAGATCTATAGAGATAGATCAAGATGCTTAATTGGACTTTCACAAAGCACATACCTTTATAAAGTTTTGAAAAAGTTCAAAATGGATCAAGCAAAGAAAGGGTTCTTGCCTATGTTACAAGGTGTGAAGTTGAGTCAGACTCAATGCTCGACCACTGCAGAAGATAGAGAGAAAATGAAAAGTGTTCCCTATGCATCAGCCATAGGCTCTATCATGTATGCAATGCTGTGTACCAGACCTGATGTGTGCCTTGCTTTTAGTTTAGCAGGGAGGTACCAAAGTAATCCAGGAGTGGATCACTGGACAGCGGTCAAGAACATCATGAAATACCCGAAAAGGACTAAGGATATGTTTCTCGTTTATGGAGGTGACAAAGAGCTCGTCGTAAAAGGTTACGTCGATGCAAGCTTTGACACTAATCCGGATGATTCTAAATCGCAAACCAAAAACATGTTTATATTGAACGGTGGAGCTGTCAGTTGGTGTAGTTCTAAACAAAGCGTCGTGGCAGGATCTACGTGTGAAGTGGAGTACATAGCTGCTACGGATGTAGAGAATGAAGGAGTCTGGATGAAGGAGTTCATATCCGATCTAGGTGTCATACCTAGTGCATCGGGTCCAATGAAAATCTTTTGTGAGAATACTGGTGCAATTGCCTTCGCAAAGGAATCCAGATTTCACAAGAGAACCAAACACATCAAGAGACGCTTCAATTCCATCCGCGACCAAGTCCAGGTGGGAGACATAGAGATTTGCAAGATACATACGAATCTGAATGTTGCAGACTCGTTGACTAAGCCTCTCTCACGAGCAAAACATGATAGGCACCAAGACTCCATGGGTGTTAGAATGATTATTGTGTAATCTAGATTATTGACTCTAGTGCAAGTGGGAGACTGAAGGAAATATGCCCTAGAGGAAATAATAAAGTTATTATTTATTTCCTTGTTTCATGATAAATGTTTATTATTCATGCTAGAATTGTATTAACCGGAAACATAATACATGTGTGAATACATAGACAAAAAGAGTGTCACTAGTATGCCTCTACTAGACTAGCTCGTTGATCAAAGATGGTTAAGTTTCCTAGCCATAGACATGAGTTGTCATTTGATGAATAGGATCACATCATTAGGAGAATGATGTGATTGACTTGACCTATTCCGTTAGCTTAGCACTTGATCGTTTTAGTTTACTGCTATTGCGTTCTTCATGACTTATACATGTTTCTATGACTATGAGATTATGAAACTCCCGATTACCGAAGGAACACTTTGTGTGCTACCAAACATCACAACGTAACTAGGTGATTATAAAGGTGCTCTACAGGTGTCTCCGATGGTGCTTGTTGAGTTGGCATAGATCGAGATTAGGATTTGTCACTCCGATTGTCGGAGAGGTATCTCTGGGCCCTCTCGGTAATGCACATCACTATAAGCCTTGCAAGTAATGTGACTAATGAGTTAGTTGCAGGATGATGCATTATGGAACGAGTAAAGAGACTTGTCGGTAACGAGATTGAGCTAGGTATTGAGATACCGACGATCAAATCTCGGGCAAGTAACATACCGATGAGAAAGGGAACAACGTATGTTGTTATACGGTTTGACTGATAAAGATCTTTGTAGAATATGTAGGAACCAATATGAGCATCTAGGTGACGCTATTGGTTATTGACCGGAGACGTGTCTCGGTCATGTCTATATAGTTCTCGAACCTGTAGGGTCCGCACGCTTAACATTCGGTGACGATCGGTATTATGATTTTATGTGTTTTGATGTACTGAAGGTAGTTCAGAGTCCCGGATATGATCACGGAGATGACGAGGAATCTTGAAATGGTCGAGACATAAAGATCGATATATTGGATGACTATGTTTGGACTTCGGAAGGGTGACGAGGAATCTCGAAATGGTCGAGACATAAAGATCGATATATTGGATGACTATGTTTGGACTTCGGAAGGGTTCCGGGTAAGTTCGAACAAATACCGGAGTACTGGGGGGTTACCGGAACCCCCCGAGGAGTGTAATGGGCCTATTGGGACTTAGTGGAGAAGAGGAGGGGCGGCCAGGGCAGGCCGCGCACCCCCTCCCCCTCTAGTCTTAATTGGACAAGGAGGGGGCCGGCGCCCACCTTTCCTTCCCCCTCTCTCCTCCTTCCCTCTCTCCTACTCCTACGCTTGGAAGGGGGGAATCCTACTCCCGGTGGGAGTAGGACTCCCCTTGGGGCGCACCTAGGAGGGTCGGCCCTCCCCCCTCCTCCACTCCTTTATATACGGTGGAGGGGGCACCCCATAGACACACAAGTTGATCATTGATCTTTTAGCCGTGTGCAGTGCCCCCCTCCAGCATAATCCACCTCGATAATATCGTAGCGGTGCTGTGACACTCCAAAAATTTTAATTTGGTTTTCATCAAAAACTTTGTTGGATTTTTAAAAGAGGGCATTTAAAATTTCTTTTCCAGAAATCCTTCCTCTTAAAAACTTCCTTTGCTTTGGCAAGGATTTTATTTTTCTTCAAACTTTGGTGTTTGATCTTTTGAAACTTCTTCTCTATTGGTTCCCTCTCAAATTTATTTTGGGAGTTTAATCTTTTTCTTTTAAAAAAGTAACTCTATGAAAACTTGGGATTTTCATATCTTGAAAACCACCCATGACTTTGTATTTTTGCCCATGTGGTAAAAACCCTCCAAAACCTCCCCTCCTCCTTGTAATCAACCTAAGTTCTCTGTCCCAACTAATCCAAGCAAGTTTTGGATTTTATTCTAATTATTTTTCCCCTCAAATCATTTCTGAAAATTATTTTGAGCCTAAGTGATTTTCAAAGCAAGTACCACTTTGCCTTTGAGTTTTTATCCCAAACCAACTCTCCTGGATAGTCCATTGTACCCACAACCCAGAACCATCTTGATCCACTCCTCCTCTTTTCAAATTTTTCAAATTTCAGTCTCTGAAAGTTTGGACCAGATTTACCAAATTTGGTGAAATTCATATCTACACTTCTCCAAAAATTTCACCAAAAATCAGGCAGCCTACTGGAGCAATGAGAAGCCACTCCACCAAAAATTAACTCAAGGAAAAATCCCCAGAGGCCAAATTCATTCTGTCGAACACCTGAGCTGCACTGTTCCTTTGCAAGTTCAGAAAGTTTAGAGATTCAGTCGTTTTTCCTTCGTCAGACTCGGTCACGCGGCCACAGTGTGCCCTGGCGCATTGCACGCAGCCTCTTCTCCCTGGCCAGCACCCCGCACGCACGCTTGGCCGATTCCTGGCGTCGGTAGCAACGAGCCTCGCCAGCGTTGGAAGCTTCTGCGGTGGCTGCACCTTCCATGGCGGCCAACAAGGGCCCGAGCCCTCTTGCCACGCCACCCGGCGCCGCCCAACGTCCCCTGGCTCTCCGCGTGTCCCTGCCATGCCAGCGCACGCCCGTGGCACCGTCGCCGTGGCCCGGCAAGCACGGAACGTGCTCCCTGCCGCCGACGGGCCGCGCCACCCCCGTTCCGTCGAGCTCGCCCATAGCACCAAATCCCAGCCCGATTAGCACCTAAATGGAACCGGTGGACCTCAACAGCGTTGCCCAAGCCCCTAATCCCACTGCCCAACCACAGCGCCGCCGTAATCACTCGCCGGACTTATACCGTTCGCGGCAACCGCCTCGGGCCGGCTATATATAGCGCCCCTAAGGTCCCTCTCTCCCCCGCACACCTCCACCACCTCACTGGACCCCGACCAGCAACTAGAAGAGCCTCGAGGGGCCCTTCCTCCTCGACTCCGGCCGCCTCGCTCCGCCTCGGCCGCCAGCTCGATTCGCTCCGGTGAGGCCGTCCCCGGCGCCCAAACCTCATCAATAGCTTCCTCTATCACCCAGTAAGCTAACCCCAGCGTCAATTTGGCCTTCGCAGCTCTCTCCGACAAAATCCGCAACCACCCGAACCGCCGTCCGCTGGAGCAAAGCTTGCCGTCGACGTGGTACTCGCCGGCGACCACCGCCACCACCAACCGACGCGGGAAGGTGCCCTGAACACGGAGGTACCCTCCAATCCCCCTGCCTCGCCGTGGATCGCCGCCGGCGACCACCGCGGCTCTCGGGCACCGGCGAACTCTGCCGCCCCGTTCAAATTTTCAAACCTGACGGGTGGGACCTGCCCGTCAGCCCCTCTGTCCTTTTCTAAACGAATCGTTTTCTGAAAGCATATTCTGCCAAATGCGTTTTCCACTCTGGGCCAGCGTATTCTCAGCCGAAGCGTTTTCTGTTTTATAAGCTAGCCCCTGGGAACTTTCTGTTTCATTACAGATGAGTCCCTGGGCAAAAACCTTTATAACTTTTAAACAGAAAGGTATTTTTGATTGATTCTTTTTCTGTTCTCTTTAAAATTTTGTCTAGTTTTTTATCAGATTTATTTGAAAAATATTTGGAATACTTTTTGTGCACCCCTTGGTATTTACGATAGCGCATATATTTTCTTTATACCGTAGATACCGAAGGAGGTGACGGAGCCGCGAACTTCACCGAGCTAGGCTCCGACTACTCTGACCAGGCAAGCATGTTTGAGCTTTTGATATGATGAGTATCTTGGCATGTTTTGCATTTAGTTAGTTTCATGGCATGTTGATGAGCATATCGATGAACGTTATTTTATGCAATGTTGAGGTAAGTGAGTTCGATGATCCATAAGTGGATGGATGTGAGTATGAATGGCCATGTATTGGCATGAGGATGGGTAAGATGGCAGTGTTGTAGCATGCCAGTCTTATGCCAGACTATGTGACTTCAGTATCAAACTGTATCGGTCCAGTTCCTCTCATTTCCTTCCCTGTACTACCACATGTTTTCTGCAAGGAATATGGTTTAGTAAGTTGTAAACCGCTTTCCTGGTACACACCAAAAAGGAGAGGCCGTGATGATGGTTCCATGGCCCTGGATTAAAGCTAGTCATCCGGTCAGGGGGCATGGGTGTTTCCGGTTGGGACCGAGAGGGGGGCACCCCTTAGAGCGCGCGTATATAAATTTGATCCCATGCTATTCGAGATTGTGATCTCCTCGTCTCAAAAGTTTTTCTTGGACGATGTCTAGGGTGATTCCTAGCATCGAGAGGTAGGATGGGTGTGTACTGGTTAGTTGTGTTTTCTTCCGAAATACCGTAAACGGAACTAGTCCTTCGTGACTACGGAAATCCGTTGGCTGTGGGAAAAATTTTGTACAAACTCTGCAGAGTCGTATATTCCTCAAATCATCTATTCCATGTCCAAGATCGATATTATCTTATCCTGATCAAATGTCAGTTTTGATGACAGAGACTCCGGTGATTCGCATGAGTGCTAAGTCCGGTTAAATGATTATTCCTGTGGATGGACTAATCCATTTATTCTCATGAATTAAATGTTTATTATGAGTATTATTTACTTGTGAATAAAAGCCCTTTCTGTGATGTCGCTCAGACATCCGACTGTGGCATTGTTGTATTTTACTTTCTTTTCAAGCCCTTTATGTGGTGTCGCTAAGACGCCCGACTGTGGCATTTCTTTTAAAGCCCTTTCTGTGATGTCTCCCCGACGTCTAACTGTGGCATTTCTTTTAAAGCCCTTTCTGTGATGTCTCCCCGACGTCCGACTGTGGCATTTCTTTTAAAGCCCTTTTTGTGATGTCGCCCCAATGTCCGACTATGGTATTTCTTTTAAAGCCCTTTCTGTGATGTCGCCCCGATGTCCGACTGTGGCATTTCTTTTAAAGCCCTTTATGTGGTGTCGCTAAGACGCCCGACTGTGGCATCATTTCCTGATATTTATTTGTTCACCTTTCGAGGCGTCGCTTCAGACACCCGATTGGTCTTCCTTTATGTTTTGTGGGATTTTAGGCGGACTACCGCCATTTCCCTTTTACTTACCTTGTTATGCTAATTTTTGAATGTACATTGGTGAATTAATCATGACGCATTCATGCATGCATTTGTTATATCTTACGTCTGAACTGTCTTGCGAGTACTTTCAAAGTACTCACTGGCTTGTTGATTTGGCCAGATGCTGACGAAGGCGATCTCATGGATGAAGAATTTGATAGCCAGTCCCACACCTAGAGGAGTCCCAGTCAGTCTCGTGCGACCCTGGATTTGGTCACTGTATTATATCCGCTTCCGCCACCAAATAAATTCATCGAGCCTCACCTCGATGCTCGATGAGATGACAGACGTAGAGTCTTGTATCTCTCTCCCCGCTGTGTTTCTCCACCACCGCCCTATCCTCGAGTCAGTAGTATGCCTCCACACCACTGGGTCATGTCCGCCATTATGTATAATTATTGGCGTGCTTGTAATAATTTGGTTGAGCAACCGTAGTTCGACTCTGTAATATATTTTATGCTACTGGCTTATTATATCAAGAATTTGTCTACCAGTGAGGAGGATTTCTCTCATACTGGACTCAAAAAATTGGTTTCTCAATAAATATTTTTATTGGAAAACCGGTCATGACAAGCTTGGTACCAGAGCCAGGCTGACTGTAGGAAGCCACTAGGTGCGATCGCTAATTGGTTATTAGCATGATTGAGCCTTTCCATATTTTTTTTGATTGTAGTCATTTTCTGTCAGTCAGCATAAATTTATGATCTGACCATGCAGAATTTTTGCCTACTTTTGTAGATGGCCGACAATAGCTGCGAGTCTCAGACCTTCGCCAACGTGCCTGATGGGTTCGTCAAGCTTCTTTCCTTCATCGTTCAGGTTGCGATGGGGCCATCCGTGCGCCCAGTCTTCACACTCTGCCAGCACCGAGTCAACGACAGTCTGACCATGCACCAGGCCGCGGTGCAATTCAAGGGAGGGCGTGGTGAGTTACGCCGCTTCCGGTTCTTGGGAAGAGCCATGCCTACGGAGAGGCATGCTATGCAGACGGCAGCCCGCGAGGCGATAGCTCGTCTCAGGGATGTCCTCCCCGTGATGAAGACTCGTCGTTACCGTTATCTTCCATGCCATGTGCCTTACACCTGTCACTACGCATTCTCCTGCCCCAGAGGAGAACGAGACGAGGCTTTGAGATGCTCATTGAGTATCTCCGGGCCCTGGAGGCAGCCTTCGACAACCTGGTGGACGACTTCGTAGCTACCCGCATGGACTCAGTTCATGGCTGTGCTGCCAACAGGAGGGAGCTCCTACCCATCGCACCGCCACTGACTTTTGTCTCGTCATCAGCATCTTATACGCCTACTCGTCGCCTAACTTCTACCGAAGAATTCAACCAAGTCATTGCACCCACTCCAGCGCGCACTGCACCACCCTTCGCGCCCACTCCTGTACGTGTTGCTCCGCCCCTGGCAACCGCTCCGTCCACTCTGCGCAACACTACACGTATGGAGCCCATTAGGGAGGAGGAAGTCGAGTCCCCAACCTCGCTACGCCTCGCCCTCGGCAGGGCAAAGGAGGTCGTCAACATCTCCGCCTGAGTACGCTTAGCCGCCATGTAATGTACCGCTTTGTAAGATATGTACATAGGTTGTGAGAAGTAGCCTGTTTGCGCATCATGTAGGGTCTGGAGAAGTGCACTAGCCTAAAATAACATTTCAGGATTATGTACGCATATCCTGAGTGATGTATTGTATAATTATCTCCCGCGTGTAAGTTATGTAATGAGCAGTCCTTCTCCGTGCGCAATTCGATTTGTTTTCTTAAGTGGTCTTGGTCATTTAAATTATTTGCCATCCTTGTGCATTTATGAATTTATTTTTGCGACCATCTTCGCTTTTCTTATGGGTCTTACAAAATATATCCCCATAGTGAAAAATGTCTCGTCCTTGGACTCGCTCCATGCCTACTCCGCCAGAGGAAGATTATGACACTCAACCAGGCAACAATTTCACTCAGGGATAGTCAAGCCAACAAGGCAGTGAATCGGCACTTTCACGAATGTGCCGCCTTTATGAGCAGAGTCAGCAACAACATCGGGAAATGATGAACCAAGTCATCAACATGGGAAATCACCATGGACAGTATCAGCAGCATTCCAAGTTATCTGAGCTACAGAAGACACGTCCCCAAACATTTTCTCATACCGACAAGCCTCTTGAAGCCGAGGATTGGCTTCGAGATATGGAGAGGAAATTAATTATTGCAAAATGTTCAGACCCCGAAAAGGTATTGTATGCTCCGCACTATCTCACAGGAGCAGCCGCATCGTGGTGGGAGAATTTTCTGCACATGCACCCCAACGAATATGATATAACCTGGGATGATTTCAAGGAAGGTTTCCGTGGTGCACACATTCCCAAGAGTATTATGAAAATTAAGAAGAGAGAGTTCGATGACCTCAAACAAAGGAACATGACAGTGTCAGACTACAACAGTCAATTTACTCTATTGTCCCGCTACGCCAATGAAGAGCGTATGACTGAAATCAAGAAGATGGAGAAATTCCTTGACGGTCTGGCGCCCGCGCTTAAATGCCAACTGGTCGTGCACACTTTTCCTGATTTTAAAACACTGGTGGACAAAGCCATTACTCTGGAGAATGAGAGACGCAGTCTGGAAGATATCCGCAAGCGAAAAAGGGACCAGACTAACCATGCTCGCAATCACCGAAGCAAGACAGATTTTCAAAAGGGTGGGACACACAAATCCTCATCCAATGTCTCACGCCCAATCAAGAATTTTCATGCAAGGGACAAGGAATTCACCTATCACCCCGGCGTTACATGTTACGCTTGTGGAGAAGAAGGGCACTATGCCAAACAGTGCCCCAAGCCAAGGAACTCAACCCCAAAGCCGAACAACGGCGGCAATAATTCAGCGCCCAAGCGAAACAATTTCAATCCCAACAATAACCACAGGAAGGGTCATCTGAACCACGTAACCAAAGAGGAGGCACAAAATGCTCCGGATATCGTACTCGGTACGTTTCCTGTCAACACGATACCTGCAATGGTTTTGTTTGATTCTGGAGCTTCTCACTCTTTCATTTCGAAAAGTTTTGCTTTGCAAAATAATTTTTCGATGCTTCCCTTGGAGAAATCCATGATCATCAAGTCCCCTGGGATTCAGCAAGTTACTCAGAATTACTGTCAGAATGTGGTCATTGAGTTCGAAGGATTGGAGTTTCACGCAAATCTTATTGTGTTGGAAAATAAAGGACTGGATGTCATCCTAGGGTTGGATTGGCTAACCACCAACAAGGGGTTTATCGACTGTTTCAACAGGACCGTAATTCTCACACACCACCAAGGGAAGACAATAAGAGTATCAGCCAAGGAAGGAAAAATACCCCGGCAACCGAGATTAAATAAGGTGGACGTTTCTGAGCTAAACAAGGTTCCAGTAGTGTGTGAATTTCCAGATGTATTCCCTGAAGAGCTACCAGGCATGCCACCAGACCGAGAGATAGGATTCAGCATTGAGCTCGCACTAGGGACCACCCCCATATACAAGAAACCGTACCGAATGGCACCATCCGAATTAGTTGAGTTGAAGAAACAAATAAAAGAATTGCTAGACAAAGGATACATTCGAGCCAGCTCCTCACCTTGGGGATCACCAATTTTATTTGCCAAAAAGAAGGATGGAACGCTGAGATTGTGTATTGACTATCGAGCACTTAACATGGTCACAGTCAAAAACAAATACCCGATGCCAAGGATAAACGATTTGTTTGATCAACTCACTCAGGCCAAGGTATTCTCAAAAATTGACTTAAGGTCAGGATACCATCAATTCAAGGTACGAACGGAAGATATCCCCAAAACAGCCTTCAACTCCAGATATGGACTGTACGAGTTCACAGTGATGCCATTTGGATTAACTAACGCCCCAGCATATTTTGTTCACCTCATGAACAAAGTATTTATGAAGTTTATGGACAAGTTCGTCGTGGTATTCATCGACGATATTCTGGTATACTCCAAGACACCATAAGAGCACGCAGAACATCTCAGGATTGTGCTAGGAGAGCTCAGAAAACACCAATTGTATGCCAAGTTCAGCAAGTGCGAATTTTGGCTAAGACAAGTAGGCTTTCTAGGCCACGTACTGACCCAAGACGGTATCGCAGTGGACCCAGAGAAAGTCAAGGCCATACTTGGCTGGAAGTCACCAGCCAGCGTAACAGACATATGGAGTTTCTTGGGAATGGCAGGATATTACCGCAGATTTATTGAAGGATTTTCCACCATAGCCAAGCCTATGACGCAGTTACTCAAGAAAGATAAGAAGTTTGAATGGACAGAAGCCTGCGAGAAAAGTTTCCAAGAACTAAAGCGTAAGTTAACAACAGCACCGGTATTAATTGTACCCGACATACACAAGAATTTTGAAGTATATTGTGACGCGTCCAGAAAGGGTCTCAGATGCGTGTTGATGCAGGAAGGCAAGGTTGTCGCCTACGCTTCAAGGCAACTTCACAAGCATGAGGAAAATTATCCCACTCATGACTTTGAAATGGCAGCAGTTATTCATGCACTCAAGGAATGGAGGCATTTCTTACTTGGGAATCGATGTGAAATATATACGGATCACAAAAGTCTCAAATATATTTTCACGCAGCCAGAACTAAATTTACGGCAACGACGTTGGTTGGAGTTGGTAAAGGATTATGATGTTGGTATCCATTACCATCCAGGGAAAGCAAATGTAGTGGCCGATGCCCTTACTCGGAACCCCAGCTCCGACGAAAACAATCTGCACAGCTTGAGGCCCGAATTCCAACAAGAATTTGCCAAGCTCAACTTGATAATGGTAGCAGAAGGCACCATATCAAACTTGGAAATACAACCCGACCTTGTGGGGAAAATTAAAGAAGCTCAGCCTGGTCACCCCGGCATTGAAGGAATTAAAAGAAAGGTGAGTATGGGCAAGGCCTCGGAATTCGTCATAGACAATGAAGGAATATTATGGTACGGAGAAAGGCTCTGCGTGCCAAACATAGAAGACCTTAAACAGAAAATTTTAGCTGAAGCCTACACCGCCCCGTACTTGATCCACCCTGGAGGAACCAAAATGTATAAAGATATTCAGGAAAGATTTTGGTGGCACGGTATGAAGAGGGACATAGCCACCTTCATTGCATGTTGCGACTCATGTCAACGCATAAAAGCTGAGCATCAGAGACCAGCCGGACTACTGCAACCGAGCAAAATACCTGAGTGGAAATGGGATGAAATAGGGATGGATTTCATTGTCGGACTACCTCGGTCGCGACACGGGAATGATGCCATATGGGTCATCACTGACAGGTTAACCAAAGTGGCACACTTTATTCCAGTAAAGACGACCCGCACCACTCAGAGGCTTGCCAGGATTTATCTTTCCCGCATAGTTTGTCTGCACGGTGTCTCGAAGACTATAATATCCGACAGAGGCACTCAGTTCGTCTCAAGATTTTGGGAGCATTTACAACAGGCTCTGGGAACCCAACTAGCCTTCAGTACCGCATACCACCCACAGACTGATGGACAAACAGAACGCGTAAACCAGGTTTTAGAAGACATGCTGAGAGCATGTGTCCTCACATATGGAACCAGTTGGGAAGAAAGCCTGCCATACGCCGAGTTCGCGTACAACAATAGCTACCAGGCCAGCCTACAAATGGCACCATTTGAGGCTTTATACGGACGAAGATGTCGTACCTCGTTAAATTGGTCAGAGACCGGAGACAGCCGCATCTTCGGACCAGACATGCTCAAAGAAGCCGAGGAAAAAGTCAAGCTAATCAGGGACCAACTCAAGACCGCTCAAAGCCGACAGAAGAGTTATTATGATCAGAAACATCATGGGGTAAATTTTGAACCCGGTGAATTCGTGTACCTACGGGTATCACCTATGAGGGGACTGCAACGGTTTAAGATTAAAGGAACGTTAGCACCAAGATTCATTGAACCATTCTGCATAGTGGCACAAAGAGGCACTGTAGCCTACCAGCTAGACTTACCTGAAGACTTACCTGACATTCACGACGTGTTCCACATCTCTCAATTAAGGAAGTGCGTAAGCAAACCAGAGAAGCAAGTATCCCATGAGAACATTCACGTACAGCCAGACCTCACTTATCGGGAACGCCCAGTAAAAATATTAGAGGAGTCTGAAAGGAGGACCCGACAGAAGACCATCAAGTTTTTCAGAGTTCAGTGGATCAACCACACCGAAAGCGAAGCAACTTGGAAAAGAGAGGATTTTCTTCGGACAGAGCATCCACACTTATTTGAGGAACAGTTGAAATCTCGGGGACGAGATTTTTCCTAAGGGGGTAGGTGTTGTGACACTCCAAAATTTTTAATTTGGTTTTCATCAAAAACTTTGTTGGATTTTTAAAAGAGGGCATTTAAAATTTCTTTTCTAGAAATCCTTCCTCTTAAAAACTTCCTTTGCTTTGGCAAGGATTTTATTTTTCTTCAAACTTTGGTGTTTGATCTTTTGAAACTTCTTCTCTGTTGGTTCCCTCTCAAATTTATTTTGGGAGTTTAATCTTTTTCTTTTAAAAAAGTAACTCTATGAAAACTTGGGATTTTCATATCTTGAAAACCACCCATGACTTTGTATTTTTGCCCATGTGGTAAAACCCCTCCAAATCCTCCCCTCCTCCTTGTAATCAACCTAAGTTCTCTGTCCCAACTAATCCAAGCAAGTTTTGGATTTTATTCTAATTATTTTTCCCCTCAAATCATTTCTGAAAATTATTTTGAGCCTAAGTGATTTTCAAAGCAAGTACCACTTTGCCTTTGAGTTTTTATCCACTCCTCCTCTTTTCAAATTTTTCAAATTTCAGTCTCTGAAAGTTTGGACCAGATTTACCAAATTTGGTGAAATTCATATCTACACTTCTCCAAAAATTTCACCAAAAATCAGGCAGCCTACTGGAGCAATGAGAAGCCACTCCACCAAAAATCAACTCAAGGAAAAATCCCAGAGGCCAAATTCATTCTGTCGAACACCTGAGCTGCACTGTTCCTTTGCAATTTCAGAAAGTTCAGAGATTCAGTCGTTTTTCCTTCGTCAGACTCGGTCACGCGGCCACAGTGCGCCCTGGCGCGTTGCACACAGCCTCTTCTCCCTGGCCAGCACCCCGCACGCACGCTTGGCCGATTCCTGGCGTCGGTAGCAACGAGCCTCGCCGGCGTTGGAAGCTTCTGCGGTGGCTGCACCTTCCGTGGCGGCCAACAAGGGCCCGAGCCCTCTCGCCACGCCACCCGGCGCCGCCCAACGCCCCCTGGCTCTCCGCGTGTCCCTGCCATGCCAGCGCACGCCCGTGGCACCGTCGCCGTGGCCCGGCAAGCACGGAACATGCTCCCTGCCGCCGACGGGCCGCGCCACCCCCGTTCCGTCGAGCTCGCCCATAGCACCAAATCCCAGCCCGATTAGCACCTAAATGGAACCGGTGGACCTCAACGGCGTTGCCCAAGCCCCTAATCCCACTGCCCAACCACAACGCCGCCGTAATCACTCGCCGGACTTATCCCGTTCGCGGCAACCGCCTCGGGCCGGCTATATATAGCGCCCCTAAGCTCCCTCTCGCCCCCGCACACCTCCACCACCTCACTGGACCCCGACCAGCAACTAGAAGAGCCTCGAGGGGCCCTTCTTCCTCAACTCCGGCCACCTCTCTCCGCCTCGGCCACCAGCTCGATTCGCTCCGGTGACGCCGTCCCCGGTGCCCAAACCTCATCTATAGCTTCCTCTATCACCCAGTAAGCTAACCCCAGCGTCAATTTGGCCTTCGCAGCTCTCTCCGACGAAGTCCGCAACCACCCGAACCGCCGTCCGCCGGAGCAAAGCTCGCCGTCGACGTGGTACTCGCCGGCGACCACCACCACCACCAACCGACGCGGGAAGGTGCCCTGAACACGGAGGTACCCTCCGATCCCCCTGCCTTGCCGTGGATCGCCGCCGGCGACCACCGTGGCTATCGGGCACCGGCGAACTCTGCTGCCCCGTTCAAATTTTCAAACCTGACGGGTGGGACCTGCCAGTCAGCCCCTCTGTCCTTTTCTAAACGAATCATTTTCTGAAAGCGTATTCTGCCAAATGCGTTTTCCACTCTGGGCCAGCGTATTCTCGGCCGAGGCGTTTTCTGTTTTTATAAGCTAGCCCCTGGGAACTTTCTGTTTCATTAAAGATGAGTCCCTGGGCAAAAACCTTTATAACTTTTAAACAGAAAGGTATTTTTGATTGATTCTTTTTCTGTTCTCTTTAAAATTTTGTCTAGTTTTTTATCAGATTTATTTGAAAAATATTTGGAATACTTTTTGTGCACCCCTTGGTATTTACGATAGCGCATATATTTTCTTTATACCGTAGATATCGAAGGAGGTGACGGAGCCGCGAACTTCACCAAGCTAGGCTCCGACTACTCTGAACCAGGCAAGCATGTTTGAACTTTTGATATGATGAGTGTCTTGGCATGTTTTGCATTTAGTTAGTTTCATGGCATGTTGATGAGCATATCGATGAACGTTATTTTATGCAATGTTGAGGTAAGTGAGTTCGATGATCCATAAGTGGATGGATCTGAGTATGAATGGCCATGTGTTGGCATGAGGATGGGTAAGATGGCAGTGTCGTAGCATGCCAGTCTTATGCCAGACTATGTGACTTCAGTATCAAACCGTATCGGTCCAGTTCCTCTCATTTCCTTCCCTGTACTACCACATGTTTTCCGCAAGGAATATGGTTTAGTAAGTTGTAAACCGCTTTCCTGGTACACACCAAAAAGGAGAGGCCGTGATGATGGTTCCATGGCCCTGGATTAAAGCCAATCATCCGGTTAGGGGGCATGGGTGTTTCCGGTTGGGACCGAGAGGGGGGCACCCCTTAGAGCGCGTATATATAAATTTGATCCCATGCTATTCGAGATTGTGATCTCCCCGTCTCAAAAGTTTTTCTTGGACGATGTCTAGGGTGATTCCTAGCATCGAGAGGTAGGATGGGTGTGTACTGGTTAGTTGTGTTTTCTTCCGAAATACCGTAAATGGAACTAGTCCTTCGTGACTACGGAAATCCGTTGGCTGTGGGAAAAATTTTGTACAAACTCTGCAGAGTCCTATATTCCTCAAATAATATATTCCATGTCCAAGATCGATATTATCTTATCCTGATCAAATGTCAGTTTTGATGACAGAGACTCCGGTGATTCGCATGAGTGCTAAGTCCGGTTAAATGATTATTCCTGTGGATGGACTAACCCATTTATTCTCATGAGTTAAATGTTTATTATGAGTATTATTTACTTGTGAATAAAAGCCCTTTCTGCGATGTCGCTCAGACGTCCGACTGTGGCATTGTTGTATTTTACTTTCTTTTCAAGCCCTTTATGTGGTGTCGCTAAGACGCCCGACTGTGGCATTTCTTTTAAAGCCCTTTCTGTGATGTCGCCCCGACGTCCGACTGGGGCATTTCTTTTAAAGCCCTTTCTGTGATGTCACCCCGACGTCCGACTGTGGCATTTCTTTTAAAGCCCTTTTTGTGATGTCGCCTCGACGTCCGACTGTGGTATTTCTTTAAAGCCCTTTCTGTGATGTCGCCCCGACGTCCGACTGTGGCATTTCTTTTAAAGCCCTTTATGTGGTGTCGCTAAGACGCCCGACTGTGGCATCATTTCCTGATATTTATTTGTTCACCTTTCGAGGCGTCGCTTCAGACACCCGATCGGTCTTCCTTTATGTTTTGTGGGATTTCAGGCGGACTACCGCCCTTTCCCTTTTACTTACCTTGTTATGCTAATTTTTGAATGTACATTGGTGAATTAATCATGACGCATTCATGCATGCATTTGTTATATCTTACGTCCGTACTGCCTTGCGAGTACTTTCAAAGTACTCACTGGCTTGTTGATTTGGCCAGATGCTGACGAAGGCGATCTCATGGATGAAGAATTTGATAGCGAGTCCGACACCTAGAGGAGTCCCAGTCAGTCTCGTGCGACCCTGGATTTGGTCACTGTATTATATCCGCTTCCGCCACCAAATAAATTCATCGAGCCTCACCTCGATGCTCGATGAGATGACAGACGTAGAGTCTTGTATCTCTCTCCCCGCTGTGTTTCTCCACCACCGCCCTATCCTCGAGTCAGTAGTATGCCTCCACACCACTGGGTCATGTCCGCCATTATGTATAATTATTGGCGTGCTTGTAATAATTTGGTTGAGCAACCATAGTTCGACTCTGTAATATATTTTATGCTACTGGCTTATTGTATCAAGAATTTTTCTACCAGTGAGGAGGATTTCTCTCATACTGGACTCAAAAGATTGGTTTCTCAATAAATATTTTTATTGGAAAACTGGTCGTGACAGGTGCTTAGGCGATGCCCCGCGTTGGTAGCATGATCATCACCGTCATCACGCCGTCGTGCTGACGGAACTCTCCCGCGAAGCTCTACTGGATCGTGAGTTCGTGGGACGTCGCCGAGCTGAACTTGTGTAATCCGCGGAGGTGCCGTATCTTCGGTGCTAGGATCGGTTGATCAAGAAGACGTACGACTACATCAACCGTGTTGTCATAACGCTTCTGCTTATGGTCTACGAGGTTACATAGACAACACTCTTCCCTCTCGTTGCTATGCATCACCATTATCTTGCGTGTGCGTAGGATTCTTTTTTGAAATTACTGCGTTCCCCAACATGAAGTTGAGTGAGACTCAATGCCCGACCACTTCAGAAGATAGAGAGAAAATGAAAGTCATTACCTATGCTTCAGCCATAGGTTCTATCATGTATGCAATGCTGTGTACCAGACCTGATGTGTGCCTTGCTATAAGTATAGTAGGGAGGTACCAAAGTAATCCAGGAGTGGATCACTGGACATCGGTCAAGAACATCCTGAAATACCTGAAAGGACTACAGATATGTTTCTCGTTTATGGAGGTGACAAAGAGCTCGTCGTAAATGGTTATGTCGATGCAAGCTTTGAGACTGATCCGGATGACTCTAAGTCACAAACCGGATACATGTTTATATTGAACGGTGGAGCTGTCAGTTGGTGCAGTTCCAAACAGGGCGTCGTGGCGGGATCTACGTGTGAAGCGGATTACATAGCTGCTTCGGAAGTAGCAAATGAAGGAGTCTGGATGAAGGAGTTCATATCCGATCTAGGTGTCATACCTAGTGCATCGGGTCCAATGAAAATCTTTTGTGACAATACTGGAGCAATTGCCTTGGCAAAGCAATCCAGATTTCACAAGAGAACGAAGCACATCAAGAGACGCTTCAATTCCACCCGTCATCAAGTGTCAGAAGGAGACATAGAAATTTGCAAGATACATACGGATCTGAATGTTGCAGACCCATTGACTAAGCCTATCTCACAAGCAAAACATGATCAGCACCAAGACTCCATGGGTGTTAGAATCATTACAATGTAATCTAGATTATTGACTCTAGTGCAAGTGGGAGACTGAAGGAAATATGCCTTAGAGGCAATAAAAAAGTTGTTATTTATATTTCCTTATATCATGATAAATGTTTATTATTCATGCTAGAATTGTATTCACCGGAAACTTAGTACATGTGTGAATACATAGACAAACAGAGTGTCCCTAGTATGCCTCTACTTGACTAGCTCGTTATTCAAAGATGGTAAAGTTTCCTAGCCATAGACATGTGTTGTCATTTGGTGAACGAGATCACATCATTAGAGAATGATGTGATGGACAAGACCCATCCGTTAGCTTAGCATTATGATCGTTTGGTTTATTGCTATTGCTTTCTTCATAACTTATACATTTTCCTATGACTATGAGATAATGCAACTCCTGAATACCGGAGGAACACTTAGTGTGCTATCAAACGTCACAACGTAACTGGGTGATTATGAAGATGCTCTATAGGTGTCTCCGATGGTGTTTGTTGGGTTGGCATAGATCGAGATTAGGATTTTGGCACTCTGTGTTTCGGAGAGGTATCTTTGGGCCCTCTCGGTAATGCACATCACTATAAGCCTTGCAAGCAATGTGAATAATGAGTTAGTCACGGGGTGATGCATTACGAAACGAGTAAAGAGACTTGCCAGTAACGAGATTGAACTAGGTCTTGAGATACCAACGATCGAATCTCGGGCAAGTAACATACCGATGACAAAAGGAACAACGTATGTTGTTATGCGGTTTGACCGATAAAGATCTTCGTAGAATATGTAGGAGCCAATATGAGCATCCAGGTTCCGCTATTGGTTATTGACCACAGATGAGTCTCAGTCATGTCTACATAGTTCTCGAACCTGTTGGGTCCGCACTGAGAGAGTCCTGGATTAGGGGGTCCTCGGACAGCCGGACTATATCCTTTGGCCGGACTGTTGGATTATGAAGATACAAGATTGAAGACTTCGTCCCGTGTCCGGATGGGACTCTCCATGGCGTGGAAGGCAAGCTTGGCAATACGGATATGTAGATCTCCTCCCTTGTAACCGAATCTGTGTAACCCTAGCCCCCTCCGGTGTCTATATAAACCGGAGGGTTTAGTCCGTAGGACAACAACAATCATACCATAGGCTAGGTTCTAGGGTTTAGCCTCTACGATCTCGTGGTAGATCAACTCCTATAATACTCATATCATCAAGATCAATCAAGCAGGAAGTAGGGTATTACCTCCATCGAGAGGGCCCGAACTTGGGTAAACATCGTGTCCCCCGCCTCCGGTTACCATCCGCCTTAGACGCACAGTTTGGGACCCCCTACCCGAGATCCGCCGGTTTTGACACCGACATTGGTGCTTTCATTGAGAGTTCCACTCTGCCGTCATCATAAGGCTTGATGGCTCATCTCGTTGTCAAGGACAACATTACCTCTGGGGGAGCCCTGGCTATAGGCCAAACTCTCCGACTAGGCGGCTTCGTCATGACCGCCCGTTTGGCCGTTGCGCCGACGACGACTTCTCGGGTCATCGAAAATAGCCTCCACGTCTGCTCGGAACTCGCCGAGCAAATGGATCCAATGGAGCTCTCTTCCTTGAACAAGCTCTTGGATTGTATCGCCGCCTTGGGTGTTGCTACGGACTATGATCGGATCGAGCTTAAACCCGACCAAAGGGAGATTAACTCTCCGCCGGTTACCCATCAGATAGCGGTGGTGGAGGAGCAACACAACAATTCTTCCTCTATCTTGAGGACGAACTATGTCCGGATTCCCGAACTCTCCGAGACGGATACCCGTCTACGGGAGGACATGGCCCAAGCTTTGAACCCAGAATCAGACAGCGGGCCAAACTTATTGGGAAACATCCCGAAGCCCGAACTTCTTAGATCGGAAACTCCTCCGCCCCTGGGTCTCAGATCGGGTCAGGGTTCGGACTTAAATCCACCCACCCACCCAGATATTAGCGATCTTTCCGACATTAGACAAGATCCCCAAGAGTTAGTACATCACTATTGGGACAGATTCCTCCTTGCAATGAACAAGGTCAAGGACTGGGCCAGATTCCTCCTTGCAATGAACAAGGTCAAGGACTGTCGCGAGGAAGAGGCAATCTCATACTTTTGCAATAGTTGCACGGACAAGGGAATCCTCAACGCCATAAATCGCGTGACAGACCACACTTCGCCGACTTGGCGGCCATAGTACAGAGTACTGTGCGATGAAAAGCATCTGGAAAACCCAAACAAAATTCTGGGATCCTCCAGCTCTCACTAAACCCCCCGTCCGAACTAAAAGGGTGTACTCTCATAAGTCGCTCGATCCAATTACAAAGAAGCGAAAGCCCACCACAGGGCGTGGAACCATATTGGAGGGATGGCTTGATAACCCACAAGTATAGGGGATCGCAACAGATTTCGAGGGTAGAGTATTCAACCCAAATTTATTGATTCGACACAAGGGGAGCCAAAGAATATTCTCAAGTATTAGCAACTGAGTTGTCAATTCAACCACACCTGGCAACTTAGTATCTGTAGCAAAGTGTTTAGTAGCAAAGTAATATGATAGTGGTGGTAAGGTAACAAAAGAGTAAAGAAAGCAAAGTAATATTTTTGTTATTTTGTAGTGATTGTAACAGTAGCAACGGGAAAGTAAGTAAGCGTAAACCAATATATGGAAAGCTCGTAGGCACCAGAATTGTGATGGATAGTTATGCCGGATGTGGTTCATCATGTAACAGTCATAACATAAGGTGACACAGAACTAGCTCCAATTCATCAATGTAATGTAGGCATGTATTCCGAATATAGTCATACGTGCTTATGGAAATGAACTTGCATGACATCTTTTGTCCTACCCTCCCGTGGCAGCGGGGTCCTAATGGAAACTAAGGGATATTAAGGCCTCCTTTTAATAGAGAACCGGAACAAAGCATTAGCACATAGTGAATACATGAACTCCTCAAACTATGGTCATCACCGGGAGTGGTCCCGATTATTGTCACTTCGGGGTTGCCGGATCATAACACATAGTAGGTGACTATAGACTTGCAAGATAGGATCAAGAACTCACATATATTCATGAAAACATAATAGGTTCAGATCTGAAATCATGGCACTCGGGCCCTAGTGACAAGCATTAAGCATAGCAAAGTCATAGCAACATCAATCTCAGAACATAATGGATACTAGGGATCAAACCCTAACAAAACTAACTCGATTACATGATAAATCTCATCCAACCCATCACCGTCCAGCAAGCCTAAGATGGAATTACTCACGCACGACAGTGAGCATCATGAAATTGGTGATGGAGGATGGTTGATGATGATGACGGCGACGAATCCCCCTCTTCGGAGCCCCAAACGGACTCCAGATCAGCCTTCCCGAGAGGTTTTAGGGCTTGACGGCGGCTTCGTATTGTAAAATGCGATGATTTCTTCTCCTCTATTTTTTTCTCCCTGAAAGCCAATATATAGAGTTGGAGTTGGCGTTGGAAGGTGTCCAGGGGGCCCACGAGGTAGGGGGCTGCGCCCTAGGGGGGCGCCCCCCACCCTCGTGGACAGGGTGTGGGCCCCCTGGTCTTCATCTTTAGCGAGGATTTATTATTATTTATTGTAAGATATTCCGTGGAGTTTCAGGTCATTCCGAGAACTTTTATTTTCTGCACATAAAACAACATCATGGCAATTCTGCTGAAAACAGCGTCAGTCCGGGTTAGTTCCATTCAAATCATACAAGTTAGCGTCCAAAACAATGGCAAAAGTGTTTGGAAAAGTAGATACGACGGAGACGTATCAACTGCCCCAAGCTTAAACCCTTGCTTGTCCTCAAGCAATTCAGTTGACAAACTGAAAGAAATAAAGAAAAACTTTTACAAACTCTGTTTGCTCTTGTTTGTAAATATGTCAAGCCAGCATTCAAGTTTTCAGCAAAGATCATAACTGACCACATTTTCAATAATACTTAGGTCTCATAATCACTCATATCAATAGCATAATCAACTAGCAAGCCATAATAATAAATCTTGGATGACAACACTTTCTCAAAACAATCATAAAATGATATAACAAGATGGTATCTCGCTAGCCCTTTCTGAGACCGCAAAACATAAATGCAGAGCACCTTTATAGATCAAGGACTCACTAGACATTGTAATTCATGGTAAAAGAGATCCAATCATAGTCACACCCAATATAGATTAATAGTGATGAATGCAAATGATAGTTGCGCTCTCCAGCTAGTGCTTTTTAATAAGAGGGTGATGACTCAACATAAAAGTAAATGGATAGGTCCTTCGCAGAGGGAAGCAGGGATTTGTAGAGGTGCCAGAGCTCAGTTTTGAAATAGAGATAAATTATATTTTGAGCGGTATACTTTCATTGTCAACATAGCAACTAAGAGATGGCGATATCTTCCATGTCACACACATTATAGGTGGTTCCCAAACAGAATGGTAAAGTTTATACTCCCCTCCAACAACAAGCATCAATCCATGGCTTGCTCGAAACAACGAGTGCCTCCAACATACATCAGGTCCCAGGGGGAGTTCTGTTTGCAATTAATTTTGATTTAGTTTGCATAAAGCATGGGACAGGGCATCCGGGTGACCAGCCATTTTCTCGTGAGTGAGGAGCAGAGTCCACTCCTCTTGAGAATAACCCGCCTAACATGGAAGATAAGGGCAGCCTTGGTTGATACATGAGCTATTCGAGCATACGAAACAGAATGTTTATTTGAAGGTTTAGAGTTTGGCACAAACAAATTTACTTGGAACGACAGGTAGATACCGCATATAGGAAGGTATAGTGGACTCATCTGGAATAACTTTGGGGTTTAAGGGATTGGATGCTCCAGCAGTATTCCCTCTTACTACAAGTGAAGGCTAGCAAAAGACTGGGAAGCGACCAACTAGAGAGCGACAACAGCCATGTACATGCATTAAAATTAATAAACATTGGATGCAAGCATGAGTAGGATATAATCCACCATGAACATAAATATCATGAAGGCTATGTTGATTTGTTTCAACTACATGCGTGAACATGTGCCAAGTCAAGTCGCTTAAATCATTCAAAGGAGGATACCACCCCATCATACCACATCATAACCATCTCAATAGCATGTTGTCACGCAAGGTAAACCATTATAACTCATAGCTAATAAAGCATGACACAAGCAACTATGATCTCTAATTGTCATTGCGAACCTGTTTATTCATAACAAGCTGAATCAAGAATGATGAACTCATCATATTTACAAAAACAAAAGAGGTCGAGTTCATACCAGCTTTTCTCATCTCAGCCAGTCCATCATATATCATCATAATTGCCTTTCACTTGCAGGACCGAATGATGTGAATAGTAATAAGAGTGCACGTGCATTGGACTAAGCTGGAATCTGCGAGCATTCAATAAACAGGAGAAGATAAGGCAATTTGGGCACTGGGTTAAGTCACCAATAATGCATATAAGAGCCACTTCAACATTTTAATAATGGTTGTCGGTGTCAAAACCGGCGGATGTCAGGTAGGGGGTCCCGAACTGTGCGTCTAGGCGGATGGTAACAGGAGACAAGGGACACAATGTTTTTACCCAGGTTCGGGCCCTCTCGATGGAGGTAAAACCCTACTCCTACTTAATTAATATTGATGATATGGGTAGTACAAGAGTAGATCTACCACGAGATCAAGGAGGCTAAACCCTAAAAGCTAGCCTATGGTATGCTTGTTGTATGTTGAAGTTGTCCTACGGACTAAAAACCCTCCGGTTTATATAGACACCGGAGAGGGTTAGGGTTACACAAAGTCGGTTACAATGGTAGGAGATCTGAATATCCGCATCGCCAAGCTTGCCTTCCACGCCAAGGAAAGTCCCATCTGGACACGGGACGAAGTCTTCAATCTTGTATCTTCATAGTCCTGGAGTCCGGCTGAAGGTATAGTCCCGCTACCCGGACACCCCCTAATCCAGGACTCATTCAGTCGCCCCTGAACCAGGCTTCAATGATGATGAGTCCGCCGTGCAGATTGTCTTCGGCATTGCAAGGCGGGTTCTCCTCCAAATTCCGTGTACCTATTGAATAATGTCCGGTTCTTGTAATGTAGCGCTCCTTGGTTTCTACGCCCAATAATGGCCGTCTTCCACGTGTCAAACGAATACGAAAAGTTTGGGTGTTTTTACATTCACACCCCTAGCCGCGTAAATGAGCCGCCTATTTAAAGGGATGATGATTTAGATCCAAACCACACCTTCTCCCCTCTGCGATTGTTCATCAGAGTGCATCCGACAAAGGTCCATTCTACCATGGCCAGCCGTCGCAACTCCTCCCCTCGCCCTCCAGTCCTAAGCCCGGAGATTGGGAGAGATGCTCCATCCCGCATAGCGAGCTCGTGTCGCTCCAGACCAAGGGATTTCTCCCTCCGGCCTATATGGCCCCAGTTCGAGCGGACTCGCCACCTATAATGGTGGAGAGCAAGCGGAGCGCCCCCCTGATCCCTCCAAGGGAGAGCGGGTATGCCTTGTCCCTTATTGGATAAGAGGACTCGGATTTGCAATTCATCCGTTTCTCCGGGGGCTCCTGGAGTTCTATGGTCTCCAGCTGCACAACCTCACGCCTGGCTCCATATTGCATATCGCGGGCTTCGTAGCCCTTTGCGAGCTCTTCTTGGGTGTTGAGGCTCATTTTGCGCTGTGGAAGAGGCTATTTTGCCTAGTGCCCCGTTCTCAGGAGGGGTCAATATATCAAGTGGGTGGAGCCGAAGTATGGCGCATCGCGGGGACCGGATATCTATCCGGAACCCCGAAGAAGGCATCAAAGAACTGGCCTTCCGGATGGTTTTATATGGAGGATGTCCTGCTGCCGGATCCTATTCGGATCGGTCTCCCTGAATTCAACAGCGCTCCCCCGAAGAAGCGCCTAAGCTGGGCCGGATAAGACTATTGGCTCACTCCGGACTAACCATGATCAGAGTCATGGCCATATGCATTATGCGAGGGGTGCAGCCGCTTCAGTATAGAGGCCACCCCATGTGGGACTTCAACGGGGAGGATGACGCTACCCGTTATGGCCGTAAAGGGCCGGACACAGCTGCCGCTCTGGTAAAGATCTTGTCCACTTTGTACAAGGGAGAAGAGGAGGAATTCCTTCGCGTCAACCCACAGGGCGGATTTACTATGTACAATCCTCCAAGTTGGGTAAGCGGACAATTTCATTTGCCCATCCGTATTATATTCCCATGATTTAGTATATAGTCTAACGACTTCAACGCAGGAAATGCGTTAGGAAGTAAAGGACATAACTAGCCGTCCTCCACAGCCCGAGGATCCAGATCGGTCCCTTGATCCGGCCTCCGAAGAGGATCCAGACATATCTGTGGAGCTGATTGACGGGGTGTTTTATCAGCTGAGCAAGGACGATACCTTGGTGGCCATCACGGCCGACTACCCTGGGTTAGTCCCGGCCTCCCAGGTAACTGAAACCGGAGTCCCATTACCTTGGGAAGGGATCCATCCTCACGTGTTTTCAGTTTTCATGACAACAACCGTGTTTTGTAGGGGAGGTTCCTGAGGCGGGAGGCTGATCCTGCGGCAGCTAGCCAACGAGGGGCCGCAGGGCCCCGTGGGGTAAAAAGGAATGTGGTCCGGACGGAGGCGCCGGCGCAAAGGTATGGCGCGCCTTTTTATTCCTTAGGCGTTATTCCTTCAAGGCATACTAACACGCGTGCTCGGTGCAGGACAAAAAGGCCTCGCCGGACTATATCCGGAGAGGCTGCCAATCGCGCCTCCACCAGCCAGGCTCCACAGCCTGGTCCAGAGGCGGAGGCGAACACGAGGCACACACCGGACGCTCCTCCGACAGAGGATGCGGACAGGCTGTCTGCCACCCATTCCGAGGTGGAGAGTGCCATGAATCACTGGCGCCACCGGACAGTTCTTCACGACGCTTGTTTCTCCCGAGAGGCGTTGGATGCCTTCAATTCGGGAGATGCGTATCTCCGTGTCGCTCAAAATGGTCTAACCAGAGCCACGGAGCAATATGTAAAAGACATACAGGTGAGAAAATTTGATAGTTATATGGATCAGTAGCCCCCGAGACTTGAAACAGTTAGAATAACTGATTTAAGGATCATTTGACATGCAGGCTCTTTCAGAGAAGAATACCGAACTGTCCCAGGAGCTAAAGGAGTGCAAAGCCCAACTTGAGGCCGCACTAGCCGCAACAGGGGAGCCCAAGGGGACCCCCTCTGGCAATATATGCTTCGAAAAGATAAGTATTATGCGAAATGCGGCTGATGTGCTAATTGACAAATGATATTGCACATGGCGCCGGACTAGATCCGGAAAAGCAACAACTTCTACACCAGTTAAAGGCTGGTGAAAGCGTGTTGACAAAGGTGAGGCGGGAGAAGAATGATCTTCAGGATGCCAACACCAAGCTGGACGTTGAAATAAAAGATGTTCGTGCCCAGCTGTTGGATTCCACCAAGGAGAATCAGCGGCTTTGACGCGGCATATTTAGTAAGTGCTTAAACGAACTCTAAAAAAGGAGTTTGTCGAGGAAGTCGAATAACAGAGTTATGTCTGTAGGTATGCTAACATGTCGTCCTGCAGAGGAGATGCCCGGTTCTACGGGTGACCTTCTTCCCGAGCTCTCGCAACTGCACGAGCGAGTTCGGATGGCGATGCAAGGCGTTGCCCAAGCCCTATGGCCTTCCCTCCCCCTGCCGAAGGGCCTTGGAGAGCTTGCAGAGAAGCTGAAGGGAGCGCGGCGGCGCTTCCGGTTGTGGAAGATATCGGCCTGCCGTCAAGGCGCTAGGGAGGCCTGGGCCATGGTGAAGACGCGGTATACAAAGGCTGATCCAAACCACATGGCCGAGGTCAGACCTGTGGGGCCTGATGGGAAGGAGATCCCTGTAAGCTTAGCGTACGACCAAGTAGAATTGGCCGCAAAGTATTCCCAGCAGGACTGTAATTTAGACAGCCTGCTAGATGGTATTGAAGAGGAATACAATCAGTCATAGTGACTATGTAATTTTAATTGACATGTCTAATGCCTTCTAGCCGGATTGTAGATCATTTGTCGTTGCCGACCTTTTCGCTTCAACCTGGGGACCTGACGGTCCGGAGTGTGTCTGAATACCCTAGTGGTTATAGAAGAACCGGGGTATGCATGGAGACCGGGCGTAGGGGTCATTAGTGCGTTATCAGACAAGTGCCCAACTAGTTATGTTATATTACATGGTTAGTAAGAAACATCTTCCAGAGAGAATAGTTCCGTTAGGGGTTCCTTTCTCTGGGAGGCATGCCCTAAGGTGCATGTACAAACTGCGAATGCAGAAAAAGCATCTGGGGGCATATAAATGAGTAAAAAAAGGTCATCTTTAGTTCACCGACCGAATATTCCCTTAAGAACGCTAGCTTTCGGCTTCACCCAGTCTGAGGTACACATCCGGCTGATCCGGCAGTAACAATCGCAGAGGTGCTCCCTTTACCACCTAGCCGAACAATCGGGAACGTAGGGGTAAGCACAGGAGCCAGGCAACCCAGCTTGGCCAAAACTTAAGTCATATCGATGCATATAATGGTGAAGAAAAGGTACATGTGGAAGTTTGACACATGTGTTGGGCGCAAAGCCCGTATAAATAAGCTTCTGTTTAAAGAAGCCCCCAGGTATAGTGAGCGCGGTTAGCGCGTCTCTTTTATGAGCTTTTAAGGGAAGGAGAGAAATGTAAAACTAAAAATATATATAAAAAAAGACAGAGGTAGGAGACGAACACAGAGTCCGGCGCTAAGCATAGAATCTTCGGAGACGGGCTGTGTTCCATGGGTTCAGCTCGAGTCGGTTGTCCGACGCATCTCGCAAACGGTATGCTCCGCCAGTCAGGACTTGGTTGATTATGAAGGGACCCTCCCACTTGGGCTTCAATTTGTCCTTTTTCTTGTCCGGCAGGCGTAGAACTAGTTCGCCAATGTTGTAGTTTTTGGCCCGTATTTCTCTGCTTTGATATCTTCGAGCCTGGTGTTGATAGAATGCGGAACGGGCTTTTGCCACATCACGCTCCTCCTCCAAGGCGTCCAAACTGTCCTGCCGATCAAGTTCGGCTTCTCTTTCTTCGTACATGCGCACTCGAGGTGAGTCATGAATGATGTCGCATGGCAAAACAGCCTCTGCGCCGTACACCATGAAGAATGGTGTATATCCGGTGGTGCGATTCGGCGTGGTCCGCAGCCCCCAGAGTACGGAGTCGAGCTCCTCTACCCAGTGTGTGTTTGATTCTTTGAGGGACCGCACTAATCTGGGTTTGATGCCACTCATAATAAGACCGTTTGCACGTTCGACCTGGCCGTTAGTTTGTGGGTGATAGACGAATGCATAATCGATCTTGATGCCCATGTTTTTGCACCAGAGTTTTACCTCGTCGGCCGTAAAGTTCATGCCGTTATCGGTGATGATGCTGTGGGGGACACCATAACGGTGTACGACCCCTGATATGAAGTCTATCACTAGTCCGGATTCGGCCGTCTTAACAAGCTTGGCTTCTATCCATTTGGTGAACTTGTCCACCACGACCAGTAAGTATTTTTTCTTTTGGGTTCCGCCTTTAAGGGGTCCAACCATGTCAAGCCCCCAGACCACAAAGGGCCAAGCGATGGGGATAGTTTGGAGGGCGGTGGGTGGCATATGGCTTTGGTTTGCGAAAAGCTAGCAACCGACGCATCGTTGGACCAAGTCCTGAGCGTCTGCCTGGGCCGTCGGCCAGTAAAAGCCCACCCAGAAAGCCTTGCTTATGAGGGACCGAGCTGCCGCGTGATGGCCACCGAGTCCGTCATGAATTTCAGCCAGCAAGTTCCGCCCTTCCACTTTGGAGATGCACCTTTGAAGGACTCCGGTAGTGCTTTTCTTGTAAAGTTCTCCCTCATGGACTTTATAGGCCTTAGATCGCCGCACTATGTAGCGTGCCTCATTTTGGTCCTCTGGGAGCTCCTGCCTAATAAGGTAGGCTAGGAATGGTTCTATCCACGGGGCGATGACGGCCATTATTACGTGGGCTGAAGTTGTAATTTCGTTGGCAGAGCCTCCGATTATGTCAGATTGTTCGGTGCCGGACAGTGTGGTTGAGTCCGGGCTGTTAATACTAGATTCCCCTTCCCATACTACGGATGGCTTGGACAGCCTTTCCAGGAAGATGTTGGGGGGGACTGCATCGCGTTTCGCGCTGATGCGTGCCAGGACGTCTGCCGCCTGATTGTTTTCCCGGGCTATGTGGTGAAATTCGAGCCCCTCGAACCGAGCTGACATTTTTAATACGGCGTTGCGGTAAGCTGCCATATTTGGATCCTTGGCATTGAAGTCTCCATTTATTTGGGATATCATGAGGTTCGAATCCCCGCGCACCTCTAGGCGTTGGATACCCATGGATACTGCCATCCGGAGACCATGTAGAAGGGCCTCATATTCGGCTGCATTGTTGGAGTCTGTGCACATAATCTGGAGTACGTATTGAACTGTGTCTCCTGTGGGGGACATCAAGACAACGCTAGCCCCTAGTCCGGCCAACATTTTGGAGCCGTCGAAATGCATGATCCAGTTTGAGTATGTGCCGTACTCTTTAGGGAGTTCGGCCTCCGTCCATTCTGCGACGAAGTCGGCCAAAACTTGCAACTTGATAGCTCGCCGTGGCTTGTAAGTTATGTCGAACGGGAGGAGCTCGATGGCCCATTTTGCGATCCGGCCCGTTTCGTCGCGGTTGTTGATAATATCGTTGAGTGGTACATCCGAGGCTATTGTAATCGAACACTCTTCAAAGTAGTGCCGTAGCTTCCGGGATGCCATGAATACCGCGTATGCAATCTTTTGATAATGCGGGTATCGTGATTTGCATGGAGTGAGGACAGTGGACACGTAATAGACCGGCTTTTGAAGGGCGAATTTGTGTCCGTCCGTTTCCCGCTCGACGACGAGCACTGCGCTGACAACTTGATGGGTTGCTGCAATGTACAATAGCATTGGTTCGCCGATGTTTGGCGCGGCCAGGACAGGGATTGTTGCCAATATGGCTTTTATTTCCTCGAGTCCGTCCATGGCCACATCCGTCCACTCGAATGTTCGGTGCGCTGAAGGAGGCGATAGAGGGGTAGTGCCTTTTCTCCCAAATGGGAGATAAAGCGGCTTAGAGCCGCCACACATCCGGTTAATTTTTGTATTTGTTTGAGGTCCTTTGGGATATCCAATTGTGACAAAGCTCGATCTTGGCTGGATTTGCTTCGATTCCTCTACCGGATACAATGAATCCCAAGAGCTTTCCAGCTGGGACGCCGAAAACGCATTTTTCTGGGTTGAGCTTGATGTCATATGTTCGGAGGTTATCAAATGTAAGCCTCAAGTCGTCTACTAGAGATTCGACATGTCTTGTTTTGACGACCACATCATCCACGTATGCCTCTACTGTTTTGCCGATCTAGTTTGCCAGACATGTCAGAATCATGCGCTAATATGTTGCGCCGGCGTTTTTGAGCACGAAGGGCATTGTATTGAAGCAAAATGGGCCATATGGTGTGATGAATGCCGTTGCAGCTTGGTCTGACTCTGCCATTTTGATTTGATGATAGCCGGAGTATGCGTCGAGGAAACACAATGAATCGTGTCCTGCCGCGGCGTCGATAATCTGATCGATGCGAGGGAGGGGGAAGGGATCCTTTGGGCAAGCCTTGTTAAGGTCTTTAAAATCAACAAAAAGGCGCCAGGATTTGTCCTTCTTTGGTACCATCACCAGGTTTGCTAGCCAGTCCGGATGTTTTATATCTCTAATGAATCCGGCCTCCAGTAACTTGGCTAGCTCCTCTCCCATGGCCTGTCTCTTGGGTTCGGAGAAACGCCGAAGGGCTTGCTTGATCGGTTTGAATCCTTTTAGGATGTTTAAGCTGTGTTCGGCCAGCCTGCGTGGGATTCCTGGCATGTCTGAAGGGTGCCAGGCGAAGATGTCCCAATTTTCACGTAGGAATTCTCGCAGTGCGGCGTCTATATCAGGGTTTAAGTCTGCCCCAATGGAAGCTATTTTATTGGGGTCCGTTGGATGGACCTGGAATTTGACTATTTCGTCCGCTGGTTTAAAGGAGGTGGACTTGGATCTTTTGTCGAGTATCACATTGTCCCTGTTTATCGTGGAGCGCAGCATAGTCAGTTCCTCGGCCACTAGGGCTTCGAATAGTGCCTCGAGGGCCAATGCGGCTGTCTTGTTTTTGGTGCATATTGCTATGTCCGGATCACTAGCGAGAGTGATGATTCCGTTAGGCCCGGGCATCTTGAGCTTCATGTACCCATACTGGGGTATTGCTTGGAAGATTGTAAACGCTTCCCGCCCTAGCAGAGTGTGGTATCTGCTACTGAATGGGGCCACCTGGAACGTGATCTCTTTGGACCTATAATTATCCGGCGTACCGCACACCACATCTAGGGTGATTTTTCCTGTACAGCGTGCTTCTCGACTGGGTTTCCTCATAAATGAGGTTCAATCTGCTGCCTCCGTCCATGAGTACCTTGGTGAGGCAAAAGCCGTCCACTATCGGACTGAGGACCAATGCAGCTGCTGCCCGGGCTGTTCGGATTTTAGGTTCATCACTGGCATTAAAAGTAATAGCCGTGTCACTCCAAGGGTTTAATGTTGCTACTTGATAGACTTCGCCGAGGCTGCGGAGTGTTCTTTTTCGCATATTATTTGATGCGAAAGTCTCGAAGACTGTTAAGACAGTACTGGAGTCCCTGAGGTGGCCTTATGCGGCCTCCGGAATTAGGAGATCTTCGCCCTTTTTGGCCACCTGCCGGATTATCCAACATGCTCTAAGGCTGTGAGTTGGTGTGGCGTCCTCTGTACTATGAATTTTACAGGGTCCATTGAGCCATCCCTCCAGTACGGTTCCATGCCCTGTAGAGGGTTTTGGTTTTTTGGTTTTTAACCCGGGTGTCTGACGATGATGCACCCTTTTATTTTGCACGAGGTTTCTATTCGGGGCCGGATTGTCCCAAAATTTTGTTTCGGTCTTCCAGGCGCTTTCCATCGCACAGTACTTTTGTACTATGGACGCCAAGTCAGCGAAGCATTTAATATCACGATGACTTATGGCGTTGATGATTCCCTTGTCTATGCAATTATTGCAGAAGATTGAAATTGCGTCTTTCTCGCAGCAGTCCTTTATCCTGTTCATAAACAGGAGGAACCTCGCCCAATAATGATGTACTGTTTCTTCGGGCTTTTGCCTAATTTGGGATAGATCGCTTATGTTCGGGTGGGTGGGTGGAATTAGATCCGAAACCTCACCTAATCTTAGACTCAGAGGTCAAGGAGTTTCCGAACTCTGAGGTTTGGATTCCTGGATGTTGTCTAATGAGTCTAGCCCGTTGCCTAATTCTAAGTTCAGGTCTTGAGTTGCATCCTCCCCTCCGCGGGTATCTAGCTTGGAGGGATCGGGAATCCGGACGTAGCTAGTCCTTAAGATAGATGAAGGGTCGCCGCACTGTGCCTCTACCACGACAACGTGATGGGTAACTTCGGGAGAATTGATCTCTCTTAGGTCGGGTTTAAGCCCAACCTGGTCGTAATCTGTAGTGACCCCCAGGGCGGCGATGCGATCCAAGAGCTCGTTTACGGAAGAGAGCTCCATTGGATTCAACTGCTCGACGAGTTCCGAGCTGACGTGAAGATTGCTTTCGATGACCCGAGAGGTCACCGTCGGCGCAACAACCGAACAGGCGGTTACAAGAAAACCACCGAGCCGGAGAGTTTGGCCGACGGCCAAGGCTCCCTTAATAACGGCGTCGTCTTTAAAGACGGGGAGAGGCATCTGTCCTAATTGCGACGACACAGAGGAACTCTCAATGAAAGCACCAATGTCGGTGTCAAAACTGGCGGATCTCAGGTAGGGGGTCCCGAACTGTGCGTCTAGGAGGATGGTAACAGGAGACAAGGGACACAATGTTTTTTACCCAGGTTCGGGCCCTCTCGATGGAGGTAAAACCATACCCCTGCTTGATTAATATTGATGATATGGCTAGTACAAGAGTAGATCTACCACGAGATCAAGGAGGCTAAACCCTAAAAGCTAGCCTATGGTATGATTGTTGTATGTTGAAGTTGTCCTACGGACTAAAAACCCTCCGGTTTATATAGACACCGGAGAGGGTTAGGGTTACACAAAGTCGGTTACAATGGTAGGAGATCTGAATATCCGCATCACCAAGCTTGCCTTCCACGCCAAGGAAAGTCCCATCCGGACATGGGACGAAGTCTTCAATCTTGTATCTTCATAGTCCTGGAGTCCGGCTGAAGGTATAGTCTGGCTACCCGGACACCCCCTAATCCAGGACTCCCTCAATGGTCTTATCCTATTGACACCCAAAGAAAAGAAAAGAAATAAAACTATTTACACGGGAAAGCTCCCAACAAGCAAAAGAAGAACGGAAAATATTTTTGGGTTTTTATTTTTAATTACTACTACAACAGAAAAGTAAACTACTACTAATTTTTTGTTGGTTTTTTCTTAAGGTTTAACAAGCACACAAGAAGAAATCAGGAAAAAGAAAATAAACTAGCATGGATATTACAGTGAAAGAGTATGAGCACCGACATCTAGCAATGAGTGTGTGTGAACATAAATGTAATATCGGTGAGAAATACGTGCTCCCCCAAGCTTAGGCTTTTGGCCTAAGTTGGTTTATTGCCAGGGATAGCCTGGCGGATACCCGTAGGTGTAGCTGGGGTCGTACTGCGATGAAGAATAGTTGGGGTTGTATTGTGATGCAGCGGCTATCACATCCTGAGCTGCAGCATGGAGTCGGGTTGCCTCCGCTCTCCTCTCGTACTCATCTGCCTCCTCTCTGGTAATAGTATATCTTCCGTTTGCCTGGTAATCAAAGAAGGCAGGAGAAGGCAGAGTAATATGGACAACATGCTGTTTGTTAAAAATTAAACGATACTGGAGAGGTGACTCAGTCCTTTCAACAAAATGGGGAGAAACCATAGAATCAAAATCTAAATAAGCAGGAGGCAACTCCATGTCTCCTTCACGAACGTCTATCTCAAGAAATTTAGCTAAGCGGGTTGCATAAATTCCTCCAAAGAAATCTCCATTATATCTATTATGATGCAACCTACGAGCTACAATGGCTCCCATATGATAAGATTGGTCTCCTAACACAGCACTCCTGAGAATGCTAAGGTCAGGGACACACATGTGACATGCTTCATCCTTAGCATTTATACATCTACCTATGAAGAGAGCAAAATAATGTATAGCAGGAAAGTGAATGCTCCCTATGGTAGCTTGCGTTATATCTCTAGATTCCCCTACAGTTATACTAGCAAGAAAGTTTCGAAATTCAGATTTAGGGGGATCCCTAACACTACCCCATTGTGGAAGTTTGCAAGCAGAAGTGAAATCCTCTAAGTCCATGGTATAAGATTTGTCATAAAGATCAAACATGACTGAAGGAGAATTACGCGAAGATGAATACTCAAACCTCCTCACAAATGAACTTGTGAGATCATGATACTGGGGGCATTTGTCTGCCTCAAAATCCTCAAAACCGGCATTACGCAAATATGCGTTCAATTCTTCTTTAATTCCTACACGAGCTATAAAGTTTTCCGACGGCCATTTGCAAGGCCGCACTACAGCGTCTCTTGGTGGTTCCTCGTCAGCATCATGCATAGCAAGCCTGGGTCCTTGCTTCTTAGAGGAACCACCTTGGAACATCTTCATAAGCATATTGCTTTTCTCTGAAAAATTTCTGAAATTTTTAGTAACTTCAAAGAAAAGTGAACCAACTTCAATAAAACTGATAGCAACTACTCCTACAAGTGCCTAGGGCCTATATCAAGCATTAGGACTAGTTGGAACCATATAAATTTGACATGCAAGCTCAAGAACATGGTCACCTATGCAGCACAAATTTGCAAAGAATAAAGCACTAGAACAAAAACTAATTGGACCAATGGAGGAGTCACATACCAAGGAACAATCTCCCCAAGTAGTTTTGCGAGAGGTGCTTTGAGCAAGGAGATCGAAAATCACAACAAAGAGGGCTGGAACTCGTGCTTGAGTTGGTTTTTCGTGTTTGTGTGAGGAAGAGGAAGAAGATGGGTGCAGGGATAAGTGGAGGAGGGCCACCATGGGCCCACGAGGCAGGGGGGCACGCCCAGGGGGTAGGGCGCGCCCTCCACCCTCGTGGCTAGGTGGCTGCTACCCCTGCGGTGATTTTTGCACCATAAATCCTCAAATATTCCCAAAAAAATCATATTAAATTGGCATGTCATTCTGAGGACTTTTATTTTCGGGATATTTTTATATTGCACGGATAAATCAGGAAACAGACAGAAAAATACTATTTTTACTTTATTTCAACTAAATAACAGAAAGTATAGAGAGGGTACAGAAGATTGTGCTTCTAGTTTCATCCATCTCATGCTCATCAAAAGGAATCCACTAACAAGGTTGATCAAGTCTTGTTAACAAACTCATTCCGATAATCATGAAACCAGAGAAATTTCGAATATCACTAGGTTACCTCAATGGGGATATGCACATCCCCAATAATAAGTATATCATATTTCTTTTTGACAGTAGGAAGAGAGTTGATACTGTGGACTTGAGGTTGTTTCCTCAGAAAGTGTACCGTATGCTCACTAACATTAACATGAAAAGTGACATTGCCTTTGTTGCAGTATTAAGAAAAGGTCTTCCAAGAATAATAGACATACTATCATCCTCGGGAATATCAAGAATAACAAAGTCCGTTAAAATAGTAACGTTTGCAACCACAACAGGCACATCCACACAAATACCGACAGGTATAGCAGTTGATTTATCAGCCATTTGCAAAGATATTTCATTAGGTGTCAACTTATTCAAGTCAAGTCTACTATATAAAGAGAGAGGCATAACACTAACACCGGCTCCAAGATCACATAAAGCAGTTTTAACATAATTTCTTTTAATGGAGCATGGTATAGTAGGTACTCCTGGATCTCCAAGTTTCTTTGGTATTCCACCTTTAAAAGTATAATTAGCAAGCATGGTGGAAATTTCAGCTTCCGGTATCTTTCTTTTATTTGTAACAATATCTTTCATGTACTTAGCATAAGGATTCATTTTGAGCATATCAGTCAATCACGTACGCAAAAAGATAGGTCTAATCATTTCAGCAAAGCGCTCAAAATCCTCATCATCCTTTTTCTTGGATGGTTTGGGAGGAAAAGGCATGGGTTTCTCAACCCAAGGTTCTCTTTCTTTACCATGTTTTCTAGCAACAAAGTCTCTCTTATCATAACGTTGATCCTTTGATTGTGGGTTATCAAGATCAATAGCAGGTTCAACTTCTACATCGTTATCATTACTAGGTTGAGCATCATCATGAACATCATCATTAACATTTTCACTAGGTTCATGTTCATTACCAGATTGTGTTTCAGCATCAGACATAGAGATATCATTTAGATTATCAGGTGGTTCAGCAATAGGTTCACTAGAAGTTTGGACGGTTCTGTCATTTTTTTCTTCTTCTTTTTAGAAGAACTAGGAACATCAAGATTATTTTTCTAAGAATCTTGCTCGATTCTCTTAGGGTGGCCTTCAGGATACAAAGGTTCCTGAGTCATTCTACCAGTTCTAGTAGCCACTCTAATAGCATAATCATTTTTCTTCCTATTCATTTCATTAAGCACTTCTTTTTGAGCTTTAAGTACTTGTTCTACTTGAGTAGTAACCATAGAAGCATGTTCGCGAACAAGTTTAAGTTCACCTTTAATATTAGCCATATAATCACCCAAGTGTTTAAACATATCGGAATCATATTTCAATTTTCTACTAAAATAAGCATTGCAATTTTCTTGTTTGACAATAAAATTATCGAACTCTTCTAAGCATTGTCTAGCAGACTTATAGTGAGGGATATCACCTTCATCAAATCTATAGAGAGAATTTACCTTTACTACCTGTGTCGGGATATCGGGATCAGGAGGTTCTTCAATAAATAAAGGATTAAGATCATATGTTTCTTCAACAGGTGGTAAATTAAGACCATGTATTTCTTCAATAGGAGGTAAATTCTTAACATCTTCAGCTTTAATACCTTTTTGTTTCATAGATTTCTTTGCCTCTTGCATATCTTCGGGACTGAGAGATAGAACACCTCTCTTCTTCGAAGTTGGTTTAGGGATAGGCTCAGTAATTGGAGCAGGAGCTGGCTCAGGAGGTGCCCAATTATTTTCATTTGTCAACATATTATTCAATAGAATTTCAGCTTCATCCGGTGTTCTTTACCTAAAAAGAGAACCAACACAACTATCTAGGTAATCTCTGGAAGCATCGGTTAGTCCATTATAGAAGATATCAAGTATTTCATGTTTCTTATGAGGATGATCAGGCAAAGCATTAAGTAACTTGAGAAGCCTCCCCCAAGCTTGTGGGAGACTCACTTCTTCAATTTGCACAAAGTTGTATATTTCCTTTAAAGCAGCTTGTTTCTTATGAGCAGGAAATATTTAGCAGAGAAGTAATAGATCATATCCTGGGGACTATGCACAAAACTAGGATCAAGAGAATTAAATCATATCTTAGCATCACCCTTTAATGAGAACGGAAATATTTTGAGTATATAAAAGTAGCACGAGCTCTCATCATTAGTAAACAGGGTGGCTATATCATTTAATTTAGTAAGATGTGCCACAACAGTTTCAGATTCATAACCATGGAAAGGATAAGATTCAACCAAAGTAATTATATCAGGATCAACAGAAAATTCATAATCCTTATCAGGAAAACATATAGGTGAAGTAGCAAAAGAAGGACCAGGCCTCATTTTATCTCTAAGTGATTCTTTGTTCCATTTAGCTATTAACCTTCTAAGCTCATTGTTATCATTGCAAGCTAAAATAGCAGCAGAAGCTTCTCTATCAAAAATATAACCTTCAGGAATAACAGGCCTATCCTCATCATCATTTTCATCAATATTATCAGATTCAATAATTTCTTTCTCTCTAGCCCTAGCAATTTGTTCATCAAGAAATTCACTAAGGGGCACAGTAGTATCAAGCATAGAAGTAGTTTCATCATAAGTATCATGCATAGCAGAAGTACCATCATTAATAACATGCGACATATCAGAACGAATAGTAGAAGCAGGTTTAGGTGTCGCAAGCTTACTCATAACAGAAGGTGAATCAAGTGCAGAGCTAGATGACAGTTCCTTACCTCCCCTCGTAGTTGAGGGATAAATTGTTGTCTTAGCATCTTTCAAGTTCTTCATTGTGTCCAGCAGATATAAATCCCAAGTGACTCAAAGAATAGAGCTATGCTCCCCGGCAACGGCGCCAGAAAAAGGTCTTGATAACCCACAAGTATAGGGGATCGCAACAGTTTCCGAGGGTAGAGTATTCAACCCAAATTTATTGATTCAACACAAGGGGAGCCAAAGAATATTCTCAAGTATTAGCAGCTCAGTTGTCAATTCAACCACACCTGGAAACTTAGTATCTGCAGCAAAGTGTTTAGTAGCAAAGTAATATGATAGTGGTGGTAATGGTAACAAAGGAGTAAAGAAAGCAAAGTAATAATTTTGGTATTTTGTAGTGGTTGTAACAGTAGCAACAGGAATGTAAATAAGCGTAAACCAGTATATGGAAAGCTCGTAGGCACCGGATCAGTGATGGATAATTATGCCGGATGCGGTTCATCCTTTAATAGTCATAACATAGGGTGACACAGAACTAGCTCCAATTCATCAATGTAATGTAGGCATGTATTCCGAATATAGTCATACGTGCTTATGGAAAAGAACTTGCATGACATCTTTTGTCCTACCCTCCCGTGGCAGCGGGGTCCTAATGGAAACTAAGGGATATTAAGGCCTCCTTTTAATAGAGAACCGGAACAAAGCATTAGCACATAGTGAATACATGAACTCCTCAAACTATGGTCATCACCGGAGTGGTCCTGATTGTTGTCACTTCGGGGTTGCCGGATCATAACACATAGTAGGTGACTATAGACTTGCAAGATAAGATCAAGAACTCACATATATTCATGAAAACATAATAGGTTCAGATCTAAAATCATGGCACTCGGGCCCAAGTGACAAGCATTAAGCATAGCAAAGTCATAGCAACATCAATATCAGAACATAATGGATACTAGGGATCAAACCCTAACAAAAGTAACTCGATTACATGATAAATCTCATCCAACCCATCACCGTCGAGCAAGCCTACGATGGAATTACTCACGCACGGCGGTAAGCATCATGAAATCGGTGATGGGGGATGGTTGATGATGACGACGGCGATGAATCCCCCTCTCCGGAGCCCCGAACAGACTCCAGATCAGCCCTCCCGAGAGGTTTTAGGGCTTGGCGGCGGCTCCGTATCGTAAACCATGATGATTGCTTCTCCTCTATTTTTTTCCCCGAAAGCCAATATATAGAGTTGGAGTTGGCGTCGAAAGGTGTCCTGGGGGCCCACGAGGTAGGGGGCGCGCCCTAGGGGGGGCGCCCCGCACCCTCGTGGACAGGGTGTGGGCCCCCTGGTCTTCATCTTTGGCGAGGATTTTTTTATTATTTATTGTAAGATATTCCGTGGAGTTTCAGGTCATTCCGAGAACTTTTGTTTTCTGCACATAAAACAACATCATGGCAATTCTGCTGAAAACAGCGTTAGTCTGGGTTAGTTCCATTCAAATCATACAAGTTAGAGTCCAAAAAAGGGCAAAAGTGTTTGGAAAAGTAGATACGATGGAGACGTATTATGGCTCAATGGGCCATGCAAAATTCACAGTACACCGGACACCATACCAACACATAGCCTTAGAGCATGTTGGATACTCTGGCAGGTGGCCAAGAGCGGTTAGGATCTCCTCATCAACAATACTAGAGAGCAACATCCCGAGGAAAATAACAATACAGTATTGACAGTCTTCGAAACCTTTGCCTCAAACAATAGGCACAAGCGAGTACTCCGCAGCCTTGCCGAAGTCTGCCATGTCACAGCAATAAATCCATGGAACGACACGGCTATAACCTTGAATGCTAGTGACAAGCCTCAATTCCGAACAGCCCGAGCACCAGCCGCCTTGATCTTTAGTCCAATTGTGGACGGCTGCCGGCTTACTAAAGTGCTCATGGACGGTGGCAGCGGATGAAACCTCATCTATGAGGAGACTCATAACAAAATGGAAATGGACAAGAGCCGCATTGAGCAAAGCAACACAACCTTCAGAGGAATTATCATTAGTCGGGAGGCACGATGTGCAGGAAAAATCACACTAGATGTGGTATTCGGCACGCCGGAGAATTATAGGTCCGAAGAAATCACATTCCAGGTGGCCCCGTTCAGTAGCGGATACCACGCCCTTTTAGGGCGGGAGGCATTCACGATCTTCCAAGCTATACCCCATTATGGGTACATGAAGCTCAAAATTCCCGGGCCCAAGGGAATCATCACTCTAGCTAGTGATGTGGACATTGCACTCCGCGCCGAAAATAAAACCGTTGCACTAGCCCTCGAGGCGTTATCTGAAGCCCTTGCAGCCGAAGAACTAACTGCGTTGCGCTCCACAATGGACAGGGACGACGTGATACTCGACAAAAGATCCAAGTCCACCTATTTTAAACCAGCGGACGAAATAGTCAAATTCTAGGTCCACCCAACGGACCCCACAAAAACAACATCCATCGGGGCACAACTGGACCCCACCACAAACACCGCATTGTGGGAGTTTTTGCGCGAAAATTGGGACATATTTGCCTGGCATCCCTCAAACATGCCACGAATCCCACGCAGGCTGGCTGAGCACAGCCTTAACATTCAAAAGGGGTTCAAGCCGGTCAAGCAGACTCTCCGACGTTTCTTAGAGCCTAAATGACAAGCCATGGGAGAAGAGCTAGCCAAGTTACTTGAGGCCAGATTCATCAGAGAAATAAAACTTCCGGACTGGCTAGCAAACCTGGTGACGGTACCAAAGAAGGACAAATCCTGGCGCCTATGTGTCAATTTCAAGGACCTTAATAAGGCTTGCCCCAAGGATCCCTTCCCCCTCCCGCGCATCGACCAAATTATCGACGCTACGTAGGACACGATTCATTGTATTTCCTCAATGCGTACTCCGGATACCATCAAATTAAGATGGCGGATTCCGATCAAGCCGCAACGGCATTTATCACCCCATACGACCCATTATGTTTCAACACCACGCCTTTCGGGCTCAAAAACGCCGGTGCAACCTATCAACGCATGATTCAGACATGCTTGGAAACACAGATCGGCAAAACAGTGGAGGCATAGGTAGACGATGTGGTCATTAAAACCAGACACGTGGAATCCAGAATAGACGACTTGAGGCTCACATTCGACAATCTCCGAACATACGACATCAAGCTCAATTCGGAAAAATGCATCTTCGGTGTGCCCGCGGGAAAGCTCTTAGGCTTCATTGTCTCTAATAGAGGAATTGAAGCAAACCCGGCTAAAATCCGAGCTCCGTCACAGCTGGCTATCCCAACAGACCTCAAACAAATCCAAAAACTAACCGGATGCGTGGCTGCCTTACGCCGCTTTATCTCCCGATTAGGAGAAAAGGCACTACCCCTTTGTCGCCTTCTTTGGCGCACCGAACACTTTGAGTGGAAGGATGCGGCCACGGCCGAATTGGAAGAAATAAAAGCCATCCTGTCCACCAACCCAATTTTGGCCGCGCCAAACGTCGGCGAACCAGTGCTGTTATATATAGCGGCAACTCACCAAGTTGTAAGCGCAGTGCTCGTCGTTGAACGAGAGACGGACGGACATAAGTTCCCACTTCAAAAACCTATATACTATGTATCAACTGTCCTCACTCCATGCAAATCACGGTACCCACATTATCAAAAGCTAGCATACGCGGTCTTCATGGCATCCCAGAAACTACGACACTACTTTCAAGAGTGTTCAATCACGGTGGCCTCTGAAGTGCCACTCAACGACATAATAAACAACCGTGATGCCATGGGCCAGATCGCCAAATGGGTTATTGAGCTCCTCCTGTTTGACATAATATACAAACCACGGTGAGCCATTAAGTCACAAGTACTGGCTGATTTTGTCGCCGAATGGACAGAAGCCGAACTCCCTAAAGAGTACGGCGGGTACTCCAATTGGATCATGCACTTTGATGGCTCTAAAATGCTGGCAGGTCTGGGGGATGGTGTCGTCCTGACATCCCCCACCGGAGATACAGTCCAATACGTACTCCAAATACTTTACACAGACTCCAACAACGCGGCAGAATACGAGGCCCTGTTACATGGTCTTCGGATGGTAGTCTCCATGGGCATTCAACGCCTAGAGGTGCGTGGGGATTCGAACCTCGCAATATCTCAAATAAATGGAGACTTCGACGCCAAGGATCCAAAGATGGCGGCTTATCGCAACGCCGTCCTCAAAATGTCAGCTCGGTTCAAGGGGCTCGAACTCCACCATGTGGTCCGAGAAAACAATCAAGCGGTGGATATCCTCGCCCGCATCGGCGCTAAGCGCGACCCTGTCCCACCCAATATTTTATTGGAAATGGTATTCAAGCCATCCGTGGTATGGTCAGAAGAGACCAGCAACAATAGTCCGGACTCGGCCGCAGCACTAGATACTGAACACTCTGACGTAATCGGAGGCTCTACCACCGAAATAACACCTTCCACCCACGTTATTATGGCTGTCATCGCCCCGTGGACAGAACCCTTCTTGTCCTACCTAACTAGGCAGGAACTACCTGAGGACCCAAATGAGGCACGTTGCATTGTGCGGCGGTCTAAAGCCTACAAGGTCCACGAGGGAGAGCTTTATAAGAAAAGCGCTACCGGAGTCCTTCAAAGGTGCATCTCCAAAGAGGAAGGACGACAACTCCTGGCAGAAATTCATGCTGGATTTGACGGTCACCACGCCGCAGCCCGGGCCCTCGTAAGCAAGGCCTTTCGTACAGGTTTTTACTGGCCCACGACCCGATCAGATGCACAGCATCTCGTCCAACGATGCGTCGGTTGCCAGCTTTTTACAAATCAAAGCCATATGCTGCCTACCGCTCTCCAAACAATCCCCATCACTTGGCCCTTTGCGGTCTGGGGGCTTGATATGGTCGGACCCCTCAAAGGGGGAAGCCATAAGAAAAAATTCTTATTGGTCATGGTGGATAAATTCACCAAATGGATAGAGGCCAAACCAGTTAAAATGGCCGAATCCGGACCAGTGGTAGACTTCATATCAGGGGTTGTACACCGTTCCGGCATCCCCACAGCATCATCACCGACAACGGCTCGAACTTCATAGCCGACGAGGTAAAAATTTGGTGCAACAACATGGGCATTAAGCTCGATTATGCTTCTGTCTATCACCCGCAAACCAACGGTCAAGTCGAGCGAGCTAATGGTCTTATCATGAGCGGCATTAAACCTAGATTAGTGTGATCCTTGATGGAATCAAATACGCACTGGGTAGAGGAGCTCGACTCCATACTATGGGGGCTGCGGACCACGCCGAATCGCACTACCGGATACACATCGTTTTTATGGTGTACGACGCAGAGGCGGTACTGCCCTGCGACATAATTCATGACTCACCTTGAGTGCTCATGTATGAAGAGAATGAAGCCGAACTTGATCGGCAGGACAGTTTGGACGCCATGGAGGAGGAGCATGACGTGGCAAAAGCCCGTTCCGCATTTTATGAGCAACATGCTTGAAGATATCAAAGCAGAGAAGTAAGGGCCAAAATTTATAACGTCGGCAAACTCGTTCTACGCCTACCAGAGAAGAACAAGAACAAACTCAAGCCCAAATGGGAAGGTCCCTTCATTATTGACCAAGTTCTGACCGGTGGAGCATACCGCCTGCGGGATGCATTGGACAATCATCTCGAGCCAAACCCATGGAATGCAGCCCGACTCCGAAGGTTCTACGCCTAGTGCGGGACTATATGTTCGTCTCCTTACGTCCGTCAATTTTTTATATATCCGTTATCTGTCTTTTCTTTCTTTCCTTCTTCCCTTTCTCTTTAAGGCCTTAAAAGGCTTAAATGTGTCTCGACTACACAATCTTGACGCGCTAGCCGTGCTCATTATACCCGGGGGCTTCTTATACAGAAGTTTAATATAACTATTTTCCGGGCTCTATGGCCCACACATGTGTTATTATTCCACATGTACCTTTTTTCGCCATTATATGCATCGATATGACTTAAGTTTTGGCCAAGCTGGGTTGCCTGGCTCTTGTGTTTATGCCCTACGTTCCCGTTTAATCGGCTAGGGCTTAAGGGGAGCACCTCTGTGATTGTTACTGCCGGGTCAGCAGGATGTGTACCTCAGACTGGGTGAAGCCGAAAGCTAGCATTAAGAGAATATTCGGTCGGTGAACAAAAGATGACCTTTATTTATTGTAATACATGCCCCCAGATGTTTTTATCCTGTGTCTATTTTCGCAGCTCAGACATGCACATTAGGGCATGCGTACCCAGGGAAAGGAACCTTAACTGAACTATTCTCCCTGGAAGATGTTTCTTACTATCCATGTAATATAACATAGCTAGTTGGGTACTTGTCTGTTCAAGCACTTATGACCCCGACGCCTGGTTTCCATGCGTACCCCGGTTTTTACATAACCGAGCGGGTATTCGGATACACTTCGGATTGTCGGGTCCAGAGGTCGAAGCGAAAAGGTCCGCCATGACAAAGGATTTACAATCCGGTTAGAGACAATACATGTCACCTGAAGTACACAGTCACTTAGACTGACTAAATTCTTCTTCTATACCATCCAACAGGCTGTCTAGCCTACAATCCTGTTGGGAATACTTTGCGGCTAATTCTACTTGATCATACACTAAAGTGACGGGGATCTCTTTCCCATCAGACACCATAGGTCCGACCTCGGCCATGTGGTTCGGGTCAGCCTTGGTATATCGTGTCTTCACCATGGCCTAGGCTTCCCTCGCACCTTGTCGGCAGGCTGATATCTTCCATAATCGGAAGCGCCACCGCGCTCCCTTGAGCTTCTCTACAAGCTCGCCCATGCCTCGTGGTAGGGAGGCGGATGGCCACAAGGCTTGGGCAATGCCCTGCATCACCTGTCGAACTTGTTCGTGCAGTTGTGAGAGCTCTGGCAGAGAATCACCCCCAGACCCGGGCATCTCCTCTGCGGGATGAGCCGTCAGCATACCTGCAGATATAACTCTGTCAGCGGGTTTCTTTGCCGAACTCTTTAAAAGTTCGCTCAAGCACTTACTGAAAATGCCGCGTCGAAGGCTCTTATTCTCCCTTACGGAGTTAGCAAGATGGGCTCGAACATCTTTCAGTTCCACGTCCAGCCGGGTATTGGCACCTTGGAGATCGTTTTTCTCCCGCCTAACCCGTGTAAGCACGCGCTCGCCAGCCTTTAGCTGTCGTTGAGCATGTGACTCATCCCCTATCATGACCTCCGGATTCGCTCCAGAGTCATCTGCAGAATCTATTGTTAGATTTGCGTTCATGCCACATACTACCTGGTACATGTCAATCTTTATAATAGAAATACGTGTTACCAGATGGGACCTTCTCGGACTCCTTTACTGCGGCAATTGTTGCCTGAAGCTGGGCTTTGCATCCCTCCAGCTCTTGAGACCACCGGTTATTCTTCTCCGTAAGAACCTATGCAAACAATGATCCTTAAATCAGTTGTGCCAACTGTTTCAAGTCTCAGGGGCTATTGATATACATAATAATTAGATTTTCTTAGCCGTATATCCTTTACATATTGGTCCGTGGCTCTGGCAAGAGCATTTTGAGCAGCTCGGATGTACGCGTCTCCTGAGTTAAAGGCGTCGAACGCCTCTTGGGAGAAACAAGCGTCACAGAGTATGGCCCGGCGGCGCCTGTGGTTCATGGCACTCTTCACCTCGGAATTCGTAGCCGACAACCTATCCTCATCCTCTGTAGGAGGAACATCCGGTGTTTGCCCCACGTTAGCATCCGCCTCTAAGTCCGGCTCTGGAGCCTGGTTGGTGTTGGTGTGGCCGGCAACCTCTATGGATATAGTCTGGCGAGTGTTTTTCCTACTAGGAAACATGGACGTTATTATATTTTAAAAGACGACAACCACGGAGCGGGGTTCTGTTTCATACCTCTGCGACAGCGTCTCAGTCTTGACCGCCTTCCTTTTAAGCCTACCCAGCTTCGGTGCCCCTTGTTGGTAAGTCACCACGGGTTCAGCATGGCGTCCCGAGGGCCTTCCCTGTAAGACACCATATGGGTGCGGTAGGTGATGTGCGGAAAAAGGGATCCTTCTCGGAAGTTGGGACTCCGGTTTTCTTACATGTGATGCAGGGAGTAGTCCAGGATAATCGGCTACGATGGCCACCATGGCATCATCGCAGCTCAATTGATAGAACGTTCTATCAATAAGCTCCACAAATATGTCCGGATCCTCTTCGAGTCCGGGGTCGAGGGCCTGGTCAGGGTCTGGTCAGGGTCCTCTGGCTGTGGAGGTGGGCTGTGGACCTCCATCAGAGCTTTTCGCAGTTCCTGCTCTGAAATAGCAAGGTGAATATTTATGACAAAGAATGCGAGAAGGTCTGGAGTAAAAGTAGCAGCTCACCCAGCTTGGGGGGTTGTACATGGAGAATCCATCCCGTGGCTTGATACGGATGAACTCCTCTTCCTCTCCTTTGTATAAATCGGACAGTATTTTCGCTAGAGCAGCGATGGAGTCCGGACCTTTACAACCGCAGCGGGTGGCATCGTCTTCTCCATTGAAGTGCCACATGGGTTGTCCCCGATATTGAAGTGGTTGCACCCCCCGCATTATACATATTGACATAACCTCGACTATTGTCAATCCTGATTTGGCCAGCGTGTGTATCCGGCCCAGCAGGTAAAGGACCTCCCTGTTATCTTCCTCCTGGGGGCTCCGAGGGCGCCAGCTGCGGTGGTTTCTCAAAGGGGCGTTGGTAAACTCGGGAAGGCCCATCCGAATAGGTTCCCAAAGGGGGACGTCCTCCATATAAAACCACTCCGAAGGCCAGTCTTCGGATGTCTTCTTCGGAGTACCGGACAGGTCTCCGGTCCCGGCGATGCGCCATATTTCGGCTCCGCCCACTTGATATATTAACCCCTCCTGTGTACGGGGTATGAGGCAGAATAGCCTCTTCCATAGCTCGAAATGAGCCTCACAACCCAAAAACAGCTCGCAAAGGGCGACATAGCCCGCGATGTGCAATACGGAGGTAGGAGTAAAATTATGCAGCTAGAGGCCGTAGAACACCAGGAGCCCGCGGAGGAACGGATGGATTGGAAATCCAAGTCCCCTTAACAAATACGGGACAAGGCATACCCGCTCCCCCATAGATGCGTTGGGAAAGCTCTCTGCTTGTTCCCCGCCATTATAAGTGGCTAGTCTAGCTCGAACGGGGACCATATACGCAGGAGGAAGAAACCGTTGGGTTCGTAACTCTACTAACTGTCTGTGGGAGATGGAACACTTCTCCAGTTGCCTGGCTTAGGGCTACGGGAGCGAGAGGAGGAGCTGCGATGACCGGCCATGATAGGATGGATTTTTCCGGGCGTGCTCCGATGGATACTCGCTGAGGGAGGAGGGTATGATCTGGATCTGAGGATCCCCAGTCCCTTAAATAGACGATTTACTCACATGGTTAGGGTGGCAAGTGCAAAAATGCCCCGACTTCTCGCATTCGCTCGACACATGGAGGATAGCCATTATTAGGCGGAGAAGCCGAGGAGTGCAACATTCATGGGAAGCCGGACACTACTCGACAGGTACTCATGACTTGGAGGAGAACCCGCCTTGCAATGCCGAAGACAATCTGCACGCCGGACTCATCGTCATTGAAGCCTGGTTCGGGGGATACTCAGGGAGTCCTTGATTAGGGGGTCCTCGGACAGACGGACTATATCCTTTGGCCGGACTGTTGGATTATGAAGATACAAGATTGAAGACTTCGTCCCGTGTCCGGATGGGACTCTCCTTGGCGTGGAAGGCAAGCTTCGCAATATGGATATGTAGATCTCCTCCCTTGTAACCGACTCTATGTAACCCTAGCCCCCTCCGGTGTCTATATAAACAGGAGGGTTTAGTCCGTAGGACAACAACAATCATACCATAGGCTAGCTTCTAGGGTTTAGCCTCTACGATCTCGTGGTAGATCAACTCCTGTAATACTCATATCATCAAGATCAATCAAGAAGGAAGTAGGGTATTACCTCCATCAAGAGGGCCCAAACCTGGGTAAACATCGTGTCCCCCGCCTCCTGTTACCATCAGCCTTAGACGCACAGTTCGGGACCCCCTACCCTAGATCCGCCGGTTTTGACACCGACATTGGTGCTTTCATTGAGAGTTCCACTGTGCCATCATCATAATGCTTGATGGCTCATCTCGTTGTCAAGGACAACATTACCTCTGGGGGAGCCCTGGCTAGAGGCCAAACTCTCCGACTAGGCGGCTTCGTCATGACCGCCCATTCGGCCATTGCGCCTACGATGACTTCTCGGGTCATCGAAAACAGCCTCCGCGTCTGCTCAGAATTCGCCGGGCAGATGGATCCAATGGAGCTCTCTTCCTTGAACGAGCTCTTGGATCATATTGCCGCCTTGGCTGTCGCTACACACTATGATCAGATCGGGCTTAAACCCGACCAAAGGGAGATTAACTCTCCGTCGGTTACCCATCAGATAGCGGTGGTGGAGGAGCAACACAACAATTATTCCTCTATCTTGAGGATGAACTATGTTCGGATTCCCGAACTCTCTGAGCCGGATACCCGTGTACGGGAGGACATGGCCCAAGCTTTGAACCCATAATCTGACAGCAGGCCAAACTTATTGGGCAACATCCTGGAGCCCAAACTGCTTAGATCGGAAACTCCTCCGCCCCTGGGTCTCAGATCGGGTCAGGGTTCGGACTTAAATCCACCCACCCACCCAGATATAAGCGATCTTTCCCACATTAGACAAGAGCCCCAAGAGACATTACATCACTATTGGGCCAGATTCCTCCTTGCAATGAACAAGGTCAAGGACTGCCACGAGGAAGATGCAATCTCATTCTTTTGCAATAACTGCACGGACAAGGGAATCCTCAACGCCATAAGTCGCCGTGACATAGCACACTTCGCCGACTTGGCGGCCATAGTACAGAAGTACTGTGCGATGGAAAGCATCTGGAAAACCCAAACAAAATTCTGGGATCCTCCAGCTCTCACTAAACCCCCCGTCCGAACTAAAAGGGTGTACTCTCGTAAGTCGCCCGATCCAATTACAAAGAAGTAAAAGCCCACCAGAGGGCGTGGAACCGTATTGGAGGGATGCCTCAATGGGCCATGCGAAATCCATAGTACACCGGACACCATACCAACACATAGCTTTATAGCATGTTGGATACTCCGGCAGGTGGCCAAGAGCGGTGAGGATCTCCTCATCAACAATACTACAGAGCAACATACCGAGGAAAATAAAAAACAGTATTGACAGTCTTCGAAACCTTTGCCTCAAACAATAGGCGCAAGCAAGTACTCCGCAGCCTTGCCGAAGTCTGCCATGTCACAGCAATAAATCCATGGAACGACACGGCTATAACCTTCAACGCCACTGACGAGCCTCAATTCCGAATAGCCCGAGCACCAGCCCCCTTGGCCCTTAGTCCAATTATGGACGGCTTCCGGCTTACTAAAGAGCTCATGGACGGTGGCAGCGGATTAAACCTCACCTATGAGGAGACTCTTAACAAAATGGAAATGGACAAGAGCCACATTGAGCAAAGCAACACAACCTTCAGAGGAATTATCCCTAGTCGGGAGGCATGATGTGAAGGAAAAATCACACTAGATGTGGTATTCGGCACGCCGAAGAATTATAGGTCCGAATAAATCACATTCCAGGTGGCCCCGTTTAGTAGCGGATACCACGCCCTTTTAGGGCGGGAGGCATTCACGATCTTCCAAGCTATACCCCATTATGGGTACATGAAGCTCAAAATGCCCGGGCCCAAGGGAATCATCACTCTAGCTAGTGATCCGGACATTGCACTCCGCGCCAAAAATAAAACCGCCGCACTAGCCCTCGAGGCATTATCTGAAGTCCTTGCGGCCGAAGAACTAACTGCGTTGCGCTCCATAATGGACAGGGACAACGTGATACTCGACAAAAGATCCAAGTCCACCTCTTTTAAACTAGCAGACGAAATAGTCAAATTCCATGTCCACCCAACGTTCCCCACGAAAACAGCATCCATCGGGGCACAACTGGACCCCACAACAGACGCCGCATTGCAGGAGTTTTTGCGCGAAAATTGGGAAATATTTGCCTGGCATACCTCAGACTTGCCAGGAATCCCACGCAGGCTGGCCGAGCACAACCTTAACATTCAAAAGGGGTTCAAGCCGGTCAAGCAGACTCTCCGGCGTTTCTCAAAGCCTAAACGACAAGCCATGGGAGAAGAGCTAGCCAAGTTACTTGAGGTCGGATTCATCAGAGAAATAAAACATCTGGACTGGCTAGCAAACCTGGTGATGGTACCAAAGAACGACAAATCCTGGCGCCTATGTGTCGATTTCAAGGACCTTAACAAGGCTTGCCCCCAGGATCCCTTCCCCCTCCCCTGCATCGACCAAATTGTCAACGCTACCGGAGGACACGATTCATTGTGTTTCCTTGATGCATACTCCAGATACCATCAAATTAAGATGGCGGAGTCCAACCAAGCCGCAACAGCATTTATCACCCCATATGGCCCGTTCTGTTTCAACACCATGCCTTTCGGGCTCAAAAACGCCAGTGCAACCTATCAATGCATGATTCAGACATGCTTGGAAACACAGATTGGCAAAACACTGGAGGCATACGTAGACGATGTGGTCATTAAAACCAGACACATGGAATCCTTAATAGATGACTTGAGGCTCACATTCGACAATCTAAGAACATACGACATCAAGCTCAATCCGGAAAAATGCGTCTTCGGCATGCTCGCTGGAAAGCTCTTAGGCTTCATCGTCTCTAATAGAGGAATTGAAGCAAACCAGCTAAAATCCGAGCTCTGTCACACTTGGCTATCCCAACAGACCTCAAACAAATCCAGAAACTAACCGGATGCGTGGCTGCCTTAAGCCGCTTTATCTCCCGATTAGGAGAAAAGGCACTACCCCTTTATCGCCTTCTTCGGCGCACCAAACACTTTGAGTGGAAGGATGGGGCCACGGCCGGATTGGAAGAAATAAAAGACATCCTGGCCAACAACCCAATTTTGGCCACGCCAAACGTCGGCGAACCAATGCAGTTATATATAGCGGCAACTCACCAAGTTGCAAGCGCAGTGCTCGTCGATGAACAAGAGACGGACGGACATAAGTTCCCACTTCAAAACCCGGTATACTATGTATCCACTGTCCTCATCCATGCAAATCACGGTACCCACATTATCAAAAGATAGTATACGCGGTCTTCATGGCATCCCAGAAACTACGACACTACTTTCAAGAGTGTTCAATCATGGTGGCCTCTGAAGTGCCACCAACTACTTAATAAACAACCGCGATGCCACGGGCCGGATCTCCAAATGGGCTATTGAGCTCCTCCCGTTCGACATAATATACAAACCACGGCGAGCCATTAAGTCACAAGTACTGGCTGATTTTGTCGCCGAATGGACAGAAGCCGAACTCCCTAAAGAGTACGGCGCGTACTCCAATGGGATCATGCACTTTGACGGCTCTAAAGTGCTGGCAGGTCTGGGGGCTGGTGTCGTCCTAACACCCCCCACCGGAGATACAGTCCAATACATACTCCAAATACTATACACAGACTCCAACAATGCGGCAGAATATGAGGCCCTGTTACACGGTCTTCGGATGGCAGTCTCCATGGGCATTCAACGCCTAGAGGTGCATCGGGATTCGAACCTTGCAATATCTCACATAAATGGATACTTCGACGCCAAGGATCCAAAGATGGCGGCTTATCGCAACGTCGTCCTCAAAATGTCAGCTCGGTTCGAGGGGCTCGAATTCCACCATGTGGTCCAAGAAAACAATCAAGCGGCTGATATCCTCGCCTGCATCGGCGCTAAGCGCGACCCTGTCCCACCCAATATTTTCTTGGAAAGGCTATTCAAGCCATCCATGGTATAGGCAGGAGAGACCGGCAACAACTGTCCGGACTTGGCCGCAGCACCAGATACCGAACAGTCCGACGTAATCGGAGGCTCTGCCACCGAAATAACACCTTCCGCCGATGTTATTATGGATGTCATCGCCCTGTGGACAGAACCCTTCTTGGCCTACCTAACTAGGCAGGAACTACCTAAGGACCCAAACAAGGCACGTTGCATTGTGCGGCGGTCTAAAGCCTACAAGGTCCACGAGGGAGAGCTTTATAAGAAAAGCGCTACCGGAGTCCTTCAAAGGTGCATCTCCGAAGAGGAAGGAAGACAACTCTTGGTAGAAATTCATGCTCGACTTGGCGGTTACCACGCCGCAGCCCGGGCCCTCGTAAGCAAGGCCTCTCGTACAGGTTTTTACTGACTGACGGCCCGACCAGATGCACAGGATCTCGTCCAATGATGCGTCGGTTGCCAGCTTTTTGCAAATCAAAGCCATATACTGCCTACCGCTCTCCAAACAATCCCCCTCACTTGGCCCTTTGCAGTCTGGGGGCTTGATATGGTCGGACCCCTCAAAGGAGGAAGCCATAAGAAAAAATACTTATTGGTCATGGTGGATAAATTCACCAAATGGATAGAGGCCAAACCAGTTAAAATGGCCGAATCCGGACCAGTGATAGACTTCATATCAGTGGTTGTACACCATTACGGCATCCCCCACAGCATCATCACCGACAACGACTCGAACTTCACAACCGACGAGGTAAAAATTTGGTGCAACAACATGGGCATTAAGCTCGATTATGATTCTGTCTATCACTCGCAAACCAACGGTCAAGTCGAGCAAGCTAATGGTCTTATCATGAGCGGCATTAAACCTAGATTAGTGCGATCCTTGATGGAATCAAATACGCACTGGGTAGAGGAGCTCGACTCCGTACTATGGGGGCTGCGGACCATGCCGAAACGCACTACCAGATACACACCGTTTTTTATGGTGTACGGCGCAGAGGCGGTACTGCCCTGCGACATAATTCATGACACACCCCGAGTGCGCATGTACGAAGAGAAAGAAGCCGAACTTGATTGGCAGGACAGTTTGGATGCCATGGAGGAGGAGCCTGACGTGGAAAAAGCCCGTTCCGCATTTTATCATCAACAGGCTCGAAGATATCAAAGCAGAGAAGTACGGGCCAAAACTTATAACATCAGCGAACTCATTCTACGCCTACCGGAGAAGAAAAAGAACAACCTCAAGCCCAAATGGAAGGTCCCTTCATTATTGACCAAGTTCTGACCAGTGGAGCGTACCGCCTGCGGGATGCATCGGACAATCGACTCGTGCCAAACCCATGGAACGCAGCCCGACTCCGAAGGTTCTACGCCTAGTGCCAGACTCTATGTTCGTCTCCTTACCTCCGTCAATTTTTTATATATCCATTATCTGTCTTTTCTTTCTTTCCTTCTTCCCTTTCTCTTTAAGGCCTTAAAAGGCTAAAATGTGTCTCGACTACACAATCTTGACGTGCTAGCCGCGCTCATTATACCTGGGGGCTTCTTCTACAGAAGCTTAATATAACTATTTTCTAGGCTCTATGCCCCACACATGTGTTATTCTTCCACATGTACCTTTTTTCGCCATTATATGCATCGATATGACTTAAGTTTTGGCCAAGCTGGGCCTGGCTCTTGTGTTTATGCCCTACGTTCCCGTTAAATAGGCTAGGGCATAAGGGGAGCACCGCTGCGATTGTTACTGCCGGGTCAGCCGGATGTGTACCTCAGACTGGGTGAAGCCGAAATCTAGCATTCTTAAGGGAATATTCGGTCGGTGAACAAAAGATGACCTTTATTTATTGTAATACATGGCCCCAGATGTTTTTATCCTACATCTCTTTTCGCAGCTCGGACATGCACATTAGGGCATGCGTACCCAGCAAAAGGAACCCTTAACGGAACTATTCTCCCTAGAATATGTTTCTTACTATCCATGTAATATAACATAGCTAGTTGGGTACTTGTCTGTTCAAGCACTTATGACCCCTTCGCCTGGTTTCCACGCGTACCCCGGTTTTTACATAACCGAGCGGGTATTTGGATACACTCCGGAATGTTGGGTCCAGAGGTCGAAGCGAAAAAGGTCCGCCATGACAAATGATTTACAATCCGGCTAGAGACAATATATGTCACCTGAAGTACACAGTCACTTAGACTGACTAAATTCTTCTTCTATACCATCCAACATGCTGTCTAGCCTACAATCCTGTTGGGAATACTTTGCGGCTAATTCTACTTGATCATACACAAAACTAACGGGGATCTCTTTCCCATCAGACCCCACAGGTCCAACCTCGGCCATGTGGTTCGGGTCAGCCTTGGTATATCATGTCTTCACCATGGCCCAGGGTTCCCTCGCACCTTGTCGGCAGGCTGATATCTTCCATAATCGTAAGCGCCGCCACGCTCCCTTGAGCTTCTCTACAAGCTCGCCCATGCCTCCTGGCAGGGAGGCGGATGGCCACAAGGCTTGGGCAATGCCCTGCATCACCTCCGAACTTGTTCGTGCAGTTGTGAGAGCTCTGGCAGAAGATCACCCGGTATTATGAGTTTATGTGTTTTTATGTACCGAAGGTAGTTCAGAGTCCTGGATGTGATCACAGACATGACGAGGAGTCTCGAAATGCCCGAGACATAAAGATCGATATATTGGAAGGCTATGTTTGGCACCAGAATGGTTCCGGATGAGTTCGGGCATTTTCCGGAGTACCGGGAGGTTACCGGAACCCCCCGGGGAGTCAATGGGCCTTATTGGGCCTTAGTGGAAGAGAGGAGGAGGCGGCCAGTTGGAGGGCGCGCCCCCAAGCCCAATACAAATCGAGGTGGGGGCCGGCCCCCCTTTCCTTCTCCCTCTCTCCCTCTTCCTTCTTCTCCTACTCCTACTAGGAAACGGGGAAACCTACTCCTAGTGGGAGTAGGACTCCCCCCTTTGGGTGCGCCCTATGAGGGCCGGCCCTCTCCTCCTCCCCTCCTTTATATACGGGGAAGGGGGGCACCCCATAGACACACAAGTTGATTGTTTAGCCATGTGCGGTGCCCCCCTCCACCATATTCCACCTCGGTCATATCGTCGCAGTGCTTAGGTCAAGCCCTTCCCCGGTAACTTCATCATCACCATCGCCATGCCGTCGTGCTGCCGAAACTCTCCTTCGACCTCAGCTGGATCTAGAGTTCGTGGGACGTCACCGAGCTGAACGTGTGCAGATCGCGGAGGTGTTGTACGTTCGGTGCTAGGATCGGTCGGATTGTGAAGACGTACGACTACATCAACCGTGTTGTCATAACGCTTCCGCTTTCGGTCTACGAGGGTACGTAGACATCACTCTCCCCTCTCGGTTCTATGCATCACCTAGATATATCTTGCGTGTTCGTAGGAAAATTTGAAATTACTGCATTCCCGAACAAAGCAATCAACATACACATGAAATTCTAAGAGTATAGCAGCGGAAAGTAAAACATTACACATGAAGGTAAAGGGAAGGGTTTTGAGAAGGCAAACACAATGGAGACATGAAGATGTTTGGTGTGGTTCCGATAGGTGGTGCTATTGTACGTCCACGTTGATGGAGACTTCAACCCACGAAGGGTAACGGCCTTGCGAGTCCACGAAGGGTCCACAAAGAAGCAACCTTGTCTATCCCACCATGGCCATCGTCCACGAAGGACTTGCCTCATTCGGGTAGATCTTCATGAAGTAGGCGATCTCCTTGCCCTTACAAACTTCTTTGTTCAACTCCACATCTTGTCGGAGGCTCCCAAGCGACACCTAATCAATCTAGGAGACACCACTCTCCAAAAGGTAATGGATGGTGTGTTGATGATGAACTCCTTGCTCTCATGCTTCAAATGATAGTCTCCCCAACTATCAACTCTTTCTCATAGATTTGGCTATGTTGGAAGAAGTATTTGAGTGGAAAGCAACTTGGGGAAGGCTAGAAATTAAGGTTCAAATGGTAGGAATGGAATCTCTTGATCTCAACACATGAGTAGGTGGTTCCCTCTCAGAAAATGTATGATCAAAGTGTAGGCACGTTCTGATGGATCTCTTACTTAGTAAGAGGGGGTAGAGGGGTATATATAGCCTCCACACAAAATTCAACCGTTACACACTTTTGACCCATCTCGGTGGCACCCCATCTGTAAACTCGGTGGCACCAATCTGTACAAAAATATGAACGTTTGGAATCTCGGTGGGACTGACTAGAACAACTCGGTGGGGCCGATGATCTAGGGCTTAGGCCAAACCTCAACTCGGTGGCACCGATGCATCAACTCAGCACTTCAAAAAAAGACACATTCATGACATTTTGGGCTGAACGAAAAAAATATGTCATGCTTATGACACTTCTATGACGATAATTGTGACAAAACCCGGTATAGATGTGGTGGGCTCCTACTTCTATGACAAAAAATCATGACAGAAAATGGGCTTTTCATCCTGGGCAGGCCGGAGACGCAGCTACATGACATTCTTTGGGCTGTCCATGACGGAAGAACTGTGGTAGAAGCAAGGGCGAGGAAAACATCAAGGAGTTCCCGGTTACGGTGGGTGCTCGGGGCCGAGCGATGCGCATTTCTCTGGTACACATATGTGCGTGGGTGCGAGGCGTTGGTCACAAACTGAACCCGAGAGGCGTTCATCTACTGAATCCGAGCGATTGCACTGGAGGATACGCGTTACTGAACCCGAGTGATTGATCGATCTGGCTGTTAACTGAACCTGATCGAGCGATTTCTTCACTACTGCTGCTAACTGAAGCCGATCGAACCTGTTGCCTCTTGATGAACAGTGAGTGTTGTTGGGGGTTGGATGAACAGTTCCCGGTGCGGGTTGGATGAACAGGACCCCGTGCTAGTAGAGGCTGTTGCCGTTGGATGAATAAGACCCCGATCGACCGGTTGGGGGTGGATGAACAGGACCCCATGGAGGGCTGGATGAACAGGACCCCGTGGAGGGCTGGTTGAACAGTAGCCGGTGGAGGGCTGGATGTATAGTAGCCCTTGGAGGGGTGGTTGAACAGGACCCCATGGAGAGGGCTGGTTGAACAGTAGCCGGTGGAGGAGCGGTGGAGGCTGGATGATCAGGAGCCCGTGGATGAACAATAGCTGGTGGAGGCAGGAGGGAGACGCCGTGGATGAACAGTCGCAGCTAGAGGCTGGAGGAGGTCGACGATGGATGAACAGTAGCCCATGGAGGCTGGAGCGAGGTAGTAGACGGTGGATGAACAGTAGCCCGCGGAGTCCCGTTTTGCGGTACGCCACACCTCTCCCGATGAACAGGACCCCCATTTCGACCGTAGGAGGTCGAAGAGAAGTCCGTTTCCTCTGTTTTGCGGTACGAAACACCCCTCCTGATCAACAGCACCCCATTTTGACCGTAGTAGCTCGAACACAAGTTCGTTTCGTCCGTTTTGTGGTACGCCAAACCCTTCCCGATGAACATGACCCCATTTCGACCGTACGCGGTCTAACACAAGTCCGTTTTGCTTTGTTTTGCAGTATGCCAGACCCCGTTCCGGCTGTTCCGTCCAAGCAAGTTGGCTCCCATTGAAAATGACCCATTCCAACCAAGTCTGTTGCCTCCCGATGAACAGGACGCGTTCTGTCCCAGTCACTTGGCTCCCGGTGAACACGATGTTGTTTCCTCCGTTCCGACCCAACCGGTTAGCTGAAGATGAACAGCCCTGGCCGTCCGTATGCGCGAGTACGCGTTTCAAGTCCCCGCTTGTATGTATGTATGTGGCCGTATTTTTTGGCGTGTGGCTATATGTACGTGTACATGGTTTAGATGGGCAACCTAAACTGCTACGTGGGGGGCTCTACTATGACATGCGTCGCTACTTACTCGGCCACGATTCATCATTGGAGAGCGACCTATCGACCAGTATGTACGTACACATTCACGACAAGACAGACAACGGTACGTATGCTTCGACCGAGTGGGTCCCAGCTGTCAGGGAGGATAAGGACGCACTTACTTGCATGCGAAGATATAGCTGCTGGGTCCCAGCTGTTCGAAATATGCCCTAGAGGGAATAATAAAATGGTTATTATTATATTTCCTTGCTCATGATAATTGTCTATTGTTCATGCTATAATTGTATTAACCGGAAACCGTAATACATGTGTGAATACACAGACCACAACATGTCCCTAGTGAGCCTCTAGTTGACTAGCTCAGTGATCAATAGATGGTTGTGGTTTCCTGACCATGGACATTGGATGTTGTTGATAATGGGATCACATCATTTGGAGAATGATGTGATGGACAAGACCCAATCCTAAGCATAGCACAAGATCGCGTAGTTCGTTTCTAGAGCTTTTCTAATGTCAAGTATCATTTCCTTAGACCATGAGATTGTGCAACTACCGGATACCGTAAGAATGCTTTGGGTGTATCAAACATCACAACGTAACTGGGTGGCTATAAAGGTGCACTACTGGTATCTCTGAAAGTGTCTGTTGGGTTGGCATGAATCGAGACTGGGATTTGTCACTCTGTATGACGGAGAGGTATCTCTGGCCCACTCGGTAATGCATCATCATAATGAGCTCAATGTGACTAAGGAGTTAGCCACGGGATCATGCATTACGGAAGGAGTGAAGAGACTTTCCGGTAACGAGATTGAACAAGGTATAGGGATACCGACGATCGAATTTCAGGCAAGTAACATACCGATGGACAAAGCGAATTGTATACGGGATTGATTGAATCCCCGACATCATGGTTCATCTGATGAGATCATTGTGGAAAATGTGGGAGCCAATATGCGTATCCAGATCCCGCTATTGGTTATTGACCAGAGAGGCATCTCAGTCATGTCTGCATGGTTCCTGAACCCGTAGGGTCTACACACTTGAGGTTCGGTGACGCTAGAGTTGTAATGGGAATTGTATGTGGTTATCGAAAGTTGTTCAGAGTCTCGGATGAGATCCCGGACGTCACGAGGAGTTCCGGAATGGTCCATAGGTAAAGATTTATATATGGGAAGGTTCTAGAAGGTTCCGGAGTGGGGCCCACCTGCATGGGGGGACCCACAAGAACGTTGGTAGTGGGGGCAAGGCCCCACACCCCTATTCAAGGCGCACCAAGATCCCCCCTTAGAAGGAATAAGATCATATCCCGAAGGGATAAGATCAAGATCCCTAAAAAGGGGGGATAACAATCGGTGGGGAGGGGAAAGGATGGAATTTCTTTCCTCCCACCTTTGCCAACACCCTAATGGACTTGGAGGGCAAGAACCAGCCCCCTCCACCCCTATATATAGTGGGGAGGTGCATGGGAGTTCCACCCCTTGCCCTTGGCGCAGCCCTCCCCCTCCAACTCCTCCTCTTCCTCAGTTGAGCGTAGCGAAACTCTGCCGGAGAACTGCAAGCTCCACCACCACGCCGTCGTGCTGCCGGAGCTCTCCCTCAACTTCTCCTCTCCCCTTGCTGGATCAAGAAGGAGGAGACATCCCTGGTCTATACGTGTGTTGAACGCGGAGGCGCCATCCGTTCGGTGCTTGGATCGGATCTTTCGCGATTTTGTAATGCTTTCGCTTAGCGATCTTCAAGGGTATGAAGATGCACTACCTCTCTCTTGTTGCTAGCATCTCCTAGATTGATCTTGGTGACACGTAGGAAAATTTTGAATCATTACTATGTTCCCCAACAGTGGCATCATGAGCTAGGTCTATGCGTAGATTCTATGCACGAGTAGAACACAAGTAGTTGTGGGTGATGATTTGTTCAATTTGCTTACCGTTACTAATCTTATCTTGATTCAGCGGCACTGTGGGATGAAGCAGCCCGGACCAACCTTGCACGTACGCTTATGTGAGACAGGTTCCACCGATTGACATGCACTTGTTGCATAAGGTGGCTAGCGGGTGTCTGTCTCTCCCACTTTAGTTGAATCGGATTTGATGAAGAGGGTCCTTATGAAGGGTAAATAGCAATTGTCATATCACCGTTGTGGATTTTGCGAAGGTAAGAAATGTTCTTGCTAGAAACACATAGTAGCCATGTAAAACATGCAACAACAATTAGAAGACATCTAACTTGTTTTTGCAGGGTATGCTATGTGATGTGATATGGCCAAAAGGATGTGATGAATTATATATGTGATGTATGAGATTGATCATGTTCTTGTAATAGGAATCACGACTTGCATGTCGATGAGTATGACACCAGCAGAAGCCATATGAGTTGTCTTAATTTATTGTATGACCTCCGTGTCAACGAAAACGCCATGTAATTACTTTACTTTATTGCTAACTGTTAGCCATAGTAGTATAAGTAATAGTTGGCGAGAAAACTTCATGAAGGCACGATGATGGAGATCATGGTGTCATGTGATGTCTACTACACAACCTTCTTCTTGTAGACGTTGTTGGGCCTCCAAGTTTAGTGGTTTGTAGGACAGTAGCAAATTTCCCTCAAGTGGATGACCTAAGGTTTATCAATCCGTGGGAGGCGTAGGATGAAGATGGTCTCTCTCCAACAACCCTGCAACCAAATAACAAAGAGTCTCTTGTGTGCCAAACACACCCAATACAATGGTAAATTCTATAGGTGCACTAGTTCGGCAAAGAGATGGTGATACAAGTGCAATATGAATGGTAGATATAGGTTTTTGTAATCTGAAAATATAAAAACAGCAAGGTAACTAATGATAAAAGTGAGCGTAAACGGTATTGCAATGATAGGAAACAAGGCCTAGGGTTCATACTTTCACTACTGCAAGTTCTCTCAACAATAATAACATAATTGGATCATATAACTATCCCTCAACATGCAACAAAGAGTCACTCGAAAGTCACTAATAGAGGAGAACAAATGAAGAGATTATGGTAGGGTACGAAACCACCTCAAAGTTATTCTTTCCAATCAATCCGTTGGGATATGCCTATAAGTGTCACAAACAGCCCTAGAGTTCGTACTAGAATAACACCTTAAGATACAAATCAACCAAAACCCAAATGTCACCTAGATACTCCAATGTCACCTCAAGTATCCGTGGGTATGATTATACGATATGCATCACACAATCTCAGATTCATCTATTCTACCAACACATAGAACCTCAAAGAGTGCCCCAAAGTTTCTACCGGTGAATCAACACTAAAACGTGTGCCAACCCCTATGCATAGGTTCATGGGCGGAACCCGCAAGTTGATCACCAAAACATACATCAAGTGAATCACATGATATCCCATTGTCACCACAGATACGCACGGCAAGACATACATCAAGTGTTCTCAAATCATTAAAGACTCAATCCGATAAGATAACTTCAAAGGGAGAACTCAATCCATTACAAGAGAGAAGAAGGGGAGAAGAAACATAAGATCCAACTATAATAGCAAAGCTCGCGATACATCAAGATCGTGCCAAATCAAGAACACGAGAGAGAGAGATCAAACACATAGCTACTCGTACATACCCTCAGCCCCAAGGGTGAACTACTCCCTCCTCATCATGGAGAGCGCAGGGATGATGAAGATGGCCACCGGTGAGGGATCCCCCCTCCGGCAGGGTGCCGGAACAGGGTCCCGATTGACATTTGGTGGCTACAGAGGCTTGCGGCGGCGGAACTCCCGATCTATTCTCGTTTTCGGAAGTTTTAGGGTACGTGGGTATATATGGGTGAAAGAAGTACGTCGGTGGAGCTTCAGGGGGCCCACGAGGCAGGGGGCGCGCCCTAGGGGGGCAGCGCCCCCCACCCTCGTGGCCACCTCCCTTCTTTCCTGACGTGCACTCCAAGCTTTTCTGGTAGCTTTCCTTCCAAAAATAACTTCTCTAGTTGGTTTCATTCCGTTTCGACTCCGTTTGATATTCCTTTTCTTCGAAACATTGAAATACGCAAAAAACAGAAATTCTGGGCTGGGCCTCCGGTTAATAGGTTAGTCCCAAAAAAATATAAAAGTGGATAATAAAGCCCAATATTGCCCAAAACAGTAGATAACATAGCATGGAGCAATCAAAAGTTATAGATACGTTGGAGACGTATCAGGCATCCCCAAGCTTAACTCCTGCTTGTCGTCGAGTAGGTAAATGAATAAAAATAATTTTTGATGTGGAATGCTAGTTGGCATAATTTTAATGTAATTCTTCTTACTTGTGCTATGAATATTCAGATCCGAAAGATTCAAGACAAAAGTTCATATTGACATAAAAATAGTAATACTTCAAGCATACTAACTAAGCAATTATGTCTTCCCAAAATAACATGGCCAAAGAAAGTTAATCCCTACAAAATCATATAGTTTAGTCTTGCTCCATTTTTGTCACACAAGAATGATCTCATCATGCACAACCCCGATGACAAGCCAAGCAATTGTTCCATACTTTAATAATCTCAAACTTTATAAACTTTCACGAAATACATGAGCGTGAGCCATGGATATAGCACTATGGGTGGAATAGAATATGATGATGGGGGTTATGTGGAGAAGACAAAAAAAGAATGTCTCACATCAACGAGGCTAATCAATGGGCTATGGAGATGCCCATCGATTCATGTTAATGCAAGGAGTAGGGATTGCCATGCAACGGATGCACTAGAGCTATAAATGTATGAAAGATCAACAAAATAAACTAAGTGGGTGTGCATCCAACTTGCTTGCTGACGAAGACCTAGGGCATTTAAGGAAGCCCATCGTTGGAATATAAAAGCCAAGTTCTATAATGAAAAATTCCCACTAGTATATGAAAATGACAACATATGAGACTCTCTATCATGAAGATCGTGGTGCTACTTTGAAGCACAAGTATGGTAAAAGGATAGTAGCATTGCCCCCTTTTTTCGGGGGGCCTTCATTTTTTTATTTGGCCTTTCTCTTTTTTTTGGGACAATGCTCTATTGAATGATGATCATCACACTTCTATTTATTTACAACTCAATGATTACAACTCGATACTAGAACAAAGTATGACTCTATATGAATGCCTCCGGCAGTGTACCGGGATATGCAATGAATCAAGAGTGACATGTATGAAAGAATTATGAACGGTGGCTTTGCAACAAATACTATGTTAACTACATGATCATGCTAAGAAATATGATAATGATGAATGTGTCATGTATATGTTGATGATGGAAGTTGCATGGCAATATATCTCAGAATGGCTATGGAAATGCCATAATAGGTAGGTATGATGGCTGTTTTGAGGAAGATATAAGGAGGTTTATGTGTGAAAGAGTGTACCATATCAAGGGTTTTGGATGCACCGGTGAAGTTTTCACCAACTCTCAATGTGAGAAAGGGCAATGCACGGTACCGAAGAGGCTAGCAACGATGGAAGGGTGAGAGTGCGTATAATCCATGGACTCGACATTAGTCATAAAGAACTCACATACTTATTGCAAAAATCTACAAGCCATCAAAAACCAAAGCACTACGCGCATGCTCCTAGGGGGATAGATTGGAGGAAAAGACCATCGCTCGTCCCCGACCGCCACTCATAAGGAGGACAATCAAAGAACACCTCATGTTTCAAATTTGTTACATAACGTTTACCATACGTGCATGCTACGGGACTTGCAAACTTCAACACAAGTATTTCTGAAATTCACAACTACTCAACTAGCACGACTTTGATATTATTACCTCCATATCTCAAAACAATCATCAAGCATCAAACTTCTCTTAGTATTCCACACACTCATAAGAAAGTTTTTACTATTCTTGAATACCTAGCATATTAGGATTAAGCACATTACCATGCTATTTAATACTCTCAAAATAATATAAGTGAAGCATGAGAGTTCATCTATTTCTTCAAAATAAAACCACCATCGTGCTCTAAAAGATATAAGTGAAATACTAGAGCAAATGACAATCTACTCCGAAAGATATACGTGAAGATCAATGAGTAGTTGAATAATTATGTAACTATGTGAAGACTATCTAACATTTAATAATTTCAGATCTTGGTATTTTATTCAAACAGAAAGCAAAGCTAAAGAAAATAAAATGACGCTCCAAGCAAAACACATATCATGTGGTGAATAAAAATATAGCTCCAAGTAAAGTTACCGATGAACGAAGACGAAAGAGGGGATGCCTTCCGAGGCATCCCCAAGCTTAGACTCTTGGTTATCCTTGAATATTACCTTGGGGTGCCTTGGGCATCCCCAAGCTTAGGCTCTTGCCACTCCTTATTCCATAGTCCATCGAATCTTTACCCAAAACTTGAAAACTTCACAACACAAAACTCAACAGAAAACTCGTAAGCTCCGTTAGCAAAAGAAAACAAAACACCACTTCAAGGTAATGTAATGAACTCATTATTTATTTATATTGGTGTTCAACCTACTATATTCCAACTTCTCTATGGTTTGTAAACTATTTTACTAGCCATAGATTCATCAAAATAAGCAAACGACACACGAAAAAATAGAATCTATCAAAAACAGAACAGTCTGTAGTAATCTGTAACTAACGCAAACTTCTGGAACTCCAAAAATTATAAAATAAATTTTTGGACCTGAGGAATTTGTCTAGTAATCATCTTAAAAAATAATCAACTAAATAGCACTCTCCAGTAAAACGTTTTAGCTAATCTCGTGAACGCTAAGGTTTCTGTTTTTTACAGCATGATCATAAAGACTTCACCCAAGTCTTCCCAAAGGTTCTACTTGGCACAAACACTAATTAAACACAAAACCACATCTAAACAGAAGCTAGATGGATTATTTATTCCTAACCAGAACCAAACAGCAAGAAACTAAAATAAAATTGGGTTGCCTCCCAACAAGCGCTATCGTTTAACGCCCCTAGCTAGGCATGATGATTTCAATGATGCTCGCATAAAAGATAAGAATTGAAACATAAAGAGAGCATAATGAAGAATATGACTAGCACATTTAAGTCTAACCCACTTCCTATGCATAGGGATTTTGTGAGAAAACAACTTATGGGAACAATAATCAACTTGCATAGGAAGGCAAAACAAGCATAACTTCAAAACTTTAAGCACATAGAGAGGAAACTTGATATTATTGCAATTCCTACAAGCATATATTCCTCCCTAATAATAATTTTAAGTAGCATCATGAATGAATTCAACAATATAACCAGCACCTAAAGCATTCTTTTCATGATGCATAAGCATAGAAATTTTACAACTCTCCACATAAGCAAAATTCTTCTCATTCAGGATAGTGGGAGTATCATAAGAGACTTGAATACTATAAATTGTTTCCACATTAAAAGAGTAATGTTCAGAGAAAGGGTACTCATAATCATGACAAGTTTTACAAATATAATCATCACTACTCTTTATAGCATAAGTTTTATCACAATAATCATCATAAGTAGCAACTTTGTTCTCATCATAATCGATTGAAACCTCTTCCGAAATAGTGGATACATCACTAAATAAAGTCATGATCTCTCCAAATCCAATTTCATAAATATGATAAGATTCAACATCCTCCAAAATAGTGGGATCATTACTTCCTAAAGTTGACACTCTTCCAAACCCACTTTCATCAATATAATCATCATAGGTAGAAGGCATGCTATCATCATAACAACTTTGCATATCAAAACTTGGGAGGCTAAAAATATCATCATTATTAAACATAGCATCCCCAAGATTGGGACAAACATTAATTGCAGCAAATATATCCTCAAATATGTCATCCTCAGCAAACATAGCTTCCCCAAGCTTGGGCCTTTTCATATCATAAGCATAATCACTCTCATCATTAATAGTATGGATAGCACCAATAGTATAGCAATTATTATATTCTTCCAAGCAAGTGCCAAAAAGATTTTCAAGATCATAATAAGTATCATAATCTTCCCAATCATAATCATCACAACAAGCAATAGGCATAACCAGATCATCATCAAGTGTATCGTCTTCCACAATTATTTTTGATTCATTTTCATGAGGCACAACAATAATAGGAGCAACATTATTTGGGAGGGATACCTTTTTACCTCTCTTCCTTTTTCTTTTCTTCTTCTTCAGCACAACATGTGTAGGTTCAATCCTCTTTTTGGAGCTCCTTATTAATGAGATTGGTTGAATAGAAGGCTCCTCCTCGTTACGTGATTCATTATAAGAAATAATAGGAGGATATTGGGAAGTCTCTTCCCTTTCACTAGTATTCTCTTCATCCTCTATTTTTTTATTTTCTTTATGTAATTGGCAATATAAGGATTTTCAATACAATTCACCGCACAATACATATAAATCTTCTCTAAATCAAAATCAAGAAATTTATTGAGATTAAATTTTGGAATACCCTCAGTTATACGTTTCATTTCTTCATAACCCAAAAGAAGGCTAAGCTCTTTATGATGCTCAAGGGTAATCAAATTATTACAATATTTGGACACGACTTGATCATGAAACAAATAGCGTTGGAGCTTTAAATGACCATGTTCATTGCAAAGTTCACAAGGGGTACTATAAATATTGAATCTTTCAGCGCAATCATCAAGACTTTCTTGCAACAATTTAGTTTCTAAGTACTTATGCCTCTTGCAATATCTATCTTCCCTATTTGGTGTGTACTTGCAAACCCAATGCAGTCCACAAAATTGACATGTTTATAGGAGACATTTTCGTCATAACTAGTGCAATCATCATTAGTACTATGGATGTAACATCCCAAATTTCCAATTTGGCATGTTATACATAGATCATCCATGCATATCATATTTTATTGTTTTTCATTTGCAATCCTCGAGATCCTAAGCAACTCAAGGTCCTTCGGAGAGAGTTGGGGATTTTCTAATTTTAATATTTGAAATTTTATCAAATAATGAAGACGAGGATTTGATTTTAATTATTTTCTCTCCGGAAAATATTTCATTTAAAAATATTAAATGAGGGGAGATAATATGACTTCTCCAAAATAATTGAAATATCGGAGGAAAAATGTTAAAATCATTTTTGGATTTTATTTGAGTTTATTCGGGATTTTTATTTGCCCTAGAAAAATGTTGCATGTTTTAAAATTGCATTTTAGGGGCCAAGAAAAGTTCATCTTGTTCTAAACATTTTATTTAGACGGAGAAAACTTGTTTTGGAATTTTTAGATTTTTATTTATTTTTCTAGGAATGTTTCTTTCGGCGGAATGTTTCAAAAAAAAACAACCTCGCGCCCGACTGGGCCGAAGGCCCAGCCGAGCAGGCCGGCCCAGCCAGTTGCCGTCGCCTGCCCGCATGCGCCGCCGTGCTTGGCACGGACGCCGAGGGAGTCCGAGCCGGACTCCACCCGGGCGCCCCCTTCCCCAAGCCGCCCCGCCCCGCCCCCTATATATGCCGCCGCCCCACCACCTCACCACCACCCCGCCACCACCCGCCACTCGCCGCCGCCGTCGGAGCCCGCCCCGAGCCCCGATCCGCC